>NC_050529.1:21846225-21859176 GCF_002922805.2 Oryzias melastigma
TATATATATATATATATATATATATATATATATATATATATATATATATATATATATATATATATATATATATATATATATTCTTTTTATTTATTTATTTCCCTTATATGGTGTGGTGAAAGGGGGTTTCCGGTGTTCGCGTGCTTGTCAAATTTACAGTGGCACGAGGACACAAGTCAGAGAGACAAGTCGGCTTTTGGGCGGGAAGACGTCGCGTTTGAACTTGTTATCAGGTAAAATTTCATTTGATTTAGCGCGTAGTTTCTTCTAAAGTGTCGCTTTAGTTGTGTTTAGAATGTTATTTGTTTTAAAATAGATAGATACCGAGTGTTTCTGTCCGTTTGTCGTCGACAAATCTTCGCTTTTATTTGTTTTTGTTAGCAAGCAGAATCTAGCTTTAGCTGGAAAATGGAGTCTGGGAGAAAAGTGGAGAAGGTGGCAAAGAAGAGATCAGCTGCTGTCCTTGAGGAAGGAGGGGATGCATGTGCTGTTGGGTACACTTCAGTGATCAACTTTGTGGTTTTCTCATTTATGATGGTGTCCATTAATTAATTTTGAATCATATAAACAGGTGTATACATACCAGTATTACATGTTGTTAATGTGTCATTTAACACCATCTTTCTCACAAAAATAGGAACGAGGTTCAGTCCATGTTGGAAAAATTTGGGGGTAAGTTCAAGTTTTTGTTTTTATTTGCTGAAATCACTTCATTGACAAATTAATTTTGATAGAATTTCAAAGTTTAAGTCATGAATAACTTCTTTAAAGTGGATATTATGCTATTCTTAAGCCTTTCAGAGTAAATTATATTAAAAAAATACCACTTTTAGGTTGTTTTTCATGAGGAATTATCATTATAATACTCTTAAAAGCTAAAAAAAAAATATTTGCCTTTTTAATGCAATGTTTTAGCTTCTTGTAAACTTGGTTGGACTACATCAGGAGCCATGCATTTGCTGGCTGTATGGATGTGTGTTTTTGAATTTATCCATGTGTATTTGTATTTTAGTTTAGTTAATTAATTAAATAATAATTTTACAAATACACCAAAAGAGAACTGCCCTCAATTTTGTTGTACAATGTACAATAACAATAAAGTTATTCTACTCTATATAGGCCTTTTAAGCTATAAACCCTAAATTAAAACTCTGATGTTATTCACATGTATTTATGTGCGACTAGCATATAAACTGATGGAAGTTCATTTCGTGAGGCCGACATCCACATTACCGTATTGCCCCTTATGTATTTTAACCTTAACCCTAAAACTGAACCCTCGTGGACACTGAGGTCCTCTGACACTGGCCTCTTGGTTGTACCAAGGGAAAGGACCATGACTTACTGTGAGGCTTCGTTTCACCATTTCGGTCCCCGTTTGTGGAATGGCCTGCCAGAGAACCTCAGGACCACAGAGACAGTTGAAGTTTTTAAGAAGAGGCTTAAAATACATCTTTTTAACTTGGCTTTTAGATGATTCTATTATTTCCATTGTTGCTTAACACCAATTTTTTTTATCATATTTATATGACATTTATATATTTTTTATTGTCATTTTTTAATCCTTATTCACCATTTTATATTAATCCTTTTAATAATTTTATTAGATTTTTACTTTATTTCTTTTTTATTTTATTTTATTTTATTTATTTATTTTCTGTGGTGATGCCCTATGTGGGCTGCTAGCCCTGGATATGAATGGATCCCTACAATACTGTTTCTTTTACTGCGGTGCCAAGTCATACTTTGTTTACTCAGTTTTTTATTTCATGTTTTCATATGAAGGGTTGAGGCTCATGCCGGGGGGGGGGTTAAGGTGGGTTTCTTGGGTGGATGTTAGGATGATTAAGGTCATATGTCGGGTGGGTGTTGGGCAGAATTGAGGTGGGTTTTTGGTATGATTGATTGATACTGCATATTAAGAAAATGAAGATTAAAATGGAAATTCTTTATTCATATTATTGTCAATCAGAAGCAGAGAGGAAAACAATCGTAGCTACAATGGCCGCTCCATTCCGATGCATCCACTTGTAGACGACTAGATCCAAATAACGTCTTCATTTTTCCTCCTCTAAGCTGCTATTTTGCTCAAAACTGTACGACTGGATAGCTCCAATATTTCTCACCATTTTTGTTGCACCACTAATGTCAGGTTGGGGTTGTGTGGAGCTTTAAGCTAGCAAGAGAGTGTGTTAACAACTGGGAATGGTTTCTATAGATCAAAAGATGATCAGAGTGGGACTTTAATGAAACATATTGGATGTAAAGCTAACCTAGAATTTACAATGGTTCCTACAGCTGATGTCAACAAGGCCATGCAGGTGAAGCAAAAGCACCTGGAGAGTCTGACCAAGAACCACATGACAGGGAGTCAGCACAAACTGGAGCAGCTGTGGAGCAACTACCATGGCCAGAGGTTTTCTTCTTCTGAAACTATTTGAAAGAGCTTTAAAAAGATGAATTCAAGCTACATATTCAGTCACAGAATTAAGAAAAAAATGCTAAACAATGTTTACTATTTGACTGCATCAATTGTCATCCTACTGACGGATGATGTGTGTGCAGGAAGAAGACGACGCAGCAGTTCTCTCAGCGCGTGTCTACTGCCGTTCAGCAATGGGAGGCCGAAGCACATCGCACCGAAGAGCAGGAGGAGAAGCTCGGCGTCAGTTTCCTCTTCACGCTTTTTTTCTTTCTTTTTTTTTTGATAATATATTTGACCGCCTTTTAAACTGTTCAGATGCTTGTTTTGTGATGACATTTTCTTGACTGGCAGAACTTTTCTTTATGTTGACAGAATCTTTTTCGGCAGCAGCAGAAGATCCTGCAGCAGGCCAGAGTTGCACAGAACCAGAAGCTGAAAGTAGTCCGAGAGTTGTATGATCAGTTTGTGAAGGTGGGCTGATTATCTTTGGATCCATTGTAAAAGCATTACGGTGGTCTTTAAATTTGGAGTTTTTAGTTTAAATGTAAAAACCTATGTCGTTTTCTAGGACATAGTTCATTAGAAATTCCATCACCGTTGCAGCAGAGTAAGCCTGCCCGTACTTCCCATCATCCATCTGTTTACACCCTCTCCCCCAACCTAACATTAGCAGTGCAACAAAAATGGCGACCAGCTTTTCTCATCACTCCACAAATGTTATTTTTATTTATGTTTGTAAAGATGCAGTTTTTCTATGACTTCTTATCAAGAACATCCTCTCTGTTTTCTGTAGAATATGGAAGAGATGGAGAAGAGTCAGAACGAGTTCCTGCAAGCATCACAGGAAGAACTCAAAAAAGAAATGGCCACTCTGCAGAAGAAACTACTTATGGAAGCAGTGAGTAGATTGAGTTCCATTATGAGTGTTTAGTCAAACTTTACTGCTGCCTCAGTGACAAAATGTGTTCTGCTCTGAGAAGGAACGTGATGTAAACCATAAGAGCGAGCTTACAATATACAGAGAACACGACAATCAGTTTTGTAGTTTTAACACTTTCTAGTTCATTTTTATGGAATAATAATACAACTGTTGTCTATGATGTGACGTGAAGCTTGAATTTGTGTTTCCGCAGCAACAACAGGAGATGGCCACAGTCCGCAAGTCCCTGCAGACCATGTTCTTCTAGATCTCTGTTACCACAGCAACAGACAAGCTGCAAAGAAGTGTTGCTCCGGTCTGAGCGGTTCATGTTACTGTCACGTTTTTGAATTTCTCTGGCATTAGCCGACCTTTTTATCATCTTATATTCTCAACGCTTTGCTGAGCATGCTCAGTTTGGCCCTGTAAGCTTCAGGAAAAACATGTTCAGATGGGAGTTTACTCTTGTAGTTTTTATTGTTTGTATGTTTTCTATTAGATTTTTATTGTAGTGATATAATATTAAAAACATGTTATTTATTTTTTGTACTCGGAAACATTAATTTATTACATTATTTATTTTTGTGGCTTTGGCTTTTTCTGTAACTGTGCAAGGAAGTGTGTTCAATAAAGTTTCTGTGCTTCAAAAGCCAAAAAAAAATCTATTTATGAAGCTGTGCTGTCTTTGGCAAATCTGAACACTTATGCGATTTAATGAGTCTAACCATTCTAGAACAACTTTCAACGCTTAAAAAGCCATTTAGATGCAAATTTTAACTTAACCAAAAAATGGTAAACTACAACAATTCCCATAATGCCTTTTTTTCTTGTCCGTCACTGATCAAAGTCCGCGTATATGGTTCCTGCTTTTTTTTCCTCGTAGAAATCTAAGCAAAATACAGTATATTTAAGTATTTGAATCCATCCTTATAATTACATTTTTATGACAATTCCTTACTTAAAATTCTGCCTTTGTTGCAGCAATTTTAACAGGAACCGTGTGACCGCCGGACACTTCGTTCCGGGGACTGTTGACGGTGTGACCCCAGCGGTGAGCAGACAGGAGCTGTTAGCATCTCCCAGCTGCATCTTTGAACACATCTTTATCCTGTAAAGCAGTCAGTCTGTCTTTTCTTCGTAAATGAGCGGGGATGAGTGGAGATGACGGCATCGGCAGCCAAAGGAGAGTCGCGTATGTTTACAGCGCTGAGCTCCTGGAAACTTGCGATACTTTGTCCAAAGTACCGAAACGGGTGAGTGTTTGTGACAGAGAAGGGGGTTTGTTGACTGTATTTTTTCTCTAAAAGCTACATAATAATAAGTTGTGCGTTAATAAATAAAAAATAGCTGTAGGTACGAACTATAGCTATTAGTTGGAGAAATTATTCTGAGCATTAAAAGCCCAAATAAATATATTTCCAGGGTTTTCCAGGATTCATTTGATCCAACCGAAGCAAATCCGTATTAAAATAGCTCAATATATTTTTTTTTAGTTTGTTGCCAAACAATTTATTAATATTTCAAACAACCCCGCAGATGATGACACATTTGCTTGCAGCACCCTTTTGCCAACATGCTTCAATTCTGAAATTTATGAAAGGTGACTTCCGGTTCCTCTGTTGATTTGCGCTGAAACCCATTTGGTTCCTCTGCACTGTTTCCACTTTCTTTGGGTTCGTTTTTTTTAACACACGAATCTCACATTGTTCACACTTGTGTACAGTTTCGGGTTCGTAATTATTCGTTAAATGTGTGCGTTGTTGGTCTTTTTCCACAATTTGTGGGTTTTGTCTTTACTTCCCTGATTTTTCCCAGAATTCCTTTCTGTAACATTCTTAAAAAGATTATCTCTGAAACAAATCCAGAACTTAAAAAAAAAAAAAAAAAACTCTAATTTTCATCAGTATCTGCTTAAAATTTAGTCTCATTTTCTTAGTGGGTTTTATTTAGCAGAGTCAGATTTAAAAGGTTTTTGGTCTCAACTGCTGGTTCTACATCACTTGCTAATCCATCTTTCTCTTTTCCATCCACAGGCCAGCATGGTGCACTCGCTCATCGAAGCCTACGGCCTGCTGGACCACATGAGGTGAAACTGTTGGACTCAGACATCTGTTGTCAGCTAAGATTTATAGCGTCTTCTCTCACAGGGTTGTTTTAAACTATTAAAGACTCGTTTATGACTTTTTATCTCTGAACCCAACCTTCACCGAATTTGCTTGTTTTTCTTATAAAACGAAATAAAGTAAATGTAGCAAGAACACTAATTGGATTTATTTAGAGTCTTTGACCGCCCACAGTCAGAAACTGTGAGGCTAGCTTTTCCATTTTTTCATGTATCCTCAGGCTATTTTCTCAGGGTTTCTGTCTCTCAGAGCAGCTGGACTTTTAAGGTTCATCCAGAGGACGTCTGTCTGTTTGAGCCCTAAACGGAGGGATGAACGAGGTTCTTCATAGACGTGTACTTACCATGTTCTTCCTCTCAGTACTGTGAAACCCCGTGTCGCCACCATGGAGGAAATGTCGAAGTTCCACACAGACTCTTATCTGGAGCATCTTCATAAGATCAGCCAGGATGGGGACAACGACGACCCCCAGTCTGTTGACTTTGGACTGGGTGAGAAAGAGACGCTGCTTCTCTTGTTAGCTAAAATTCAGGATGACTGAAGACGTTTGTGGAGTGGTTTGGTGAAAAGACGTTTTGCCATCCTGGTTTAATGCTTAATAGGGGGTATGTATTGGCAAGAGTCTGGCGATACAGTACGTATCATGATACACGTCTCACGATATCATGGTACGCGTTTCACGATACGTGTCGTATTGTGATATGATAGGTATCGAGATACGCATCTCACAATACATATCGTGATACGTGTCTCAGGATACGATACGTATCATGATATGTGTCTCTCATTATGGTACGTATTGTGATGTGTGTCTCATGATGCGTATCGTGAGATATGCATCATATTACGATATGTATCGTGATACGTAACGTGATACTTGTCTCGGAATACGATACTTATGATATGTCTCTCTCATTGCGGTACGTATTGTGATGTGCGTCTCACGATATGTATCATGTGACATATATCATATCACAATATGTATCATATCACAATATGTATCGTGAGACATATCATGTATACTGATACTAGCAGCCACGGGCACAGAGTTTTGGTTTGGTACCCATCCCAAGAAAAAATGTAATAATACATGTCTCATAACAACAAAAACTGTGACCTTGACTGAAAATTTAATACAAGCTGAACCTTGAGAGATCTTGTTTTTGTTTTGATCGCACGGCAGGATGCTTGAGGTCATTAATGCAGTGCGTCTTTAATTAATTATGTTCTATTAATCCATCCATCCATCCATTTTCCTAACCGCTTCGTCCCTTTCGGGGTCGCGGGGGTGCCGGAGCCTAACCCGGCTGCTGATGGGCGAAGGCAGGGTTCACCCTGGACAGGTCGCCAGTCTGTCGCAAGTTCTATTAATCGCTCGCGTTAATGCATCCACATTCAATATTGCCTTGTCAGCATTTTCCAAACAAAATATTGTGATATATTACCAAATCGATTTTTCCCTACACACCTACTGTTAGGTTTACAAAAGACAGAGACTCTCTGACTCAGTCTGAACTTTGTGGTGGATCTCCGTACATGGCAACAGAAAGAAGACAAATGTGTTTCTGGATGGCCACTAGATGGCACTACAACCTCGACTTAAAACAATTCTGCATTTCTTCTGTTCTTTGCTGTAACACTCATTCCTTCTCCTTCATCTAGATAGAAAACCTGAGACCGTTTCTGCTTTTCCTGAAAGCAAAAATCTTCTTTTTGTCCTCACACACGTGTCTCTCCTTCTGCAGGCTATGACTGTCCCGTCACAGAGGGCATTTTTGACTACGCAGCTTCAGTAGGGGGCGCTACACTAACAGCAGCGCAGTGTTTGTTAGACCAGAAATGTGACGTGGCCATCAACTGGGCAGGAGGGTGGCATCACGCTAAAAAGTAAGAAGAGTATTGGTGCGGGAAGAAAACGGATCACCCCCAATTACATCTTTTTGTAGAAATATTGAAATAATTGTCTAAATCACGTGTCAAAGTAAATAATTACCCAGAGGGCCAGATTCGGCCCTCTGGGTAATTATATCCAGCACCCCAGATCATTTCATTTTATTATTAATGGCCTAATGTTTTCTTGTGGTTATTTCTATCGTATATTTATGACAAAATATATTATTTTGGAGAGTACAATATTGAAGGTTATTTAAAATTTAAGTTGTTTATTATGGAATAAAATTCCTGCCTTTTTATTATTCATAATTATGTAAAAAAGTTATGGTTTTATAGTTTTGGCTTATAATTGGCTTTCTTCTATCTTTTTGGACTATTTAGGCATTTACTAAGATTTTTTAGGCTATTTTGGAGTTAAGCAAATATTTCAGCTACATGCTAGCTGTTTTAGCTTATTTAGGATTTTCTTTTGTTTCTTTTTTTAGGCTGTTTAGCTAGTATTTCAGCTACATGCTAACTGTTTTAGCTAATTTAGGAATTTCTTTTTAAGTTTTTTTTTGACTGTTTTAGAGTTAGGGTAATATTTACACACTAGCTGTTTTTACTAATTTTAGCATTTTTTTAAGTTTTTTAAGATATTCTGAAGTTTAGCAATTTTTTTTCTAGCTACAGGCTAGCTGTTTTGGCTAACCTAACTTTACATTTAGCTAATATTTTAGCTGGCTATTAGCTTGAGCGTTTTCAGCTATCAATTTCAGCATCTTCAGTGGCCAATTTCAGCTTACAGCATTCACACTAGCATTATTGCAGGTAATGCTATATATCTAGATCAAAATTGTGTTCAAAAGTTTTAAAACGTAGTTTTATAGTGTTTAATAAATGTTTATTCTGTTCGGCCCGCGACCTAAGGTGTGTTTTGGATTTTGGCCCCTCATGCGATTGAGTTTGACGCTCCCGTTCTAAACGATGTTAAATGGTTTCTTTTCTCTCTGTAGAGACGAGGCTTCAGGTTTCTGCTATGTGAACGATGCCGTGTTGGGAATCCTCAAGCTCAGAGAGAAATATGAACGAGTGCTTTACATCGATGTTGACTTGCATCACGGAGATGGTAACACCGTAAACCTAAATGTTATAGAAATGTGATAACCATATTATCCACTGATGATTCTTCTTCTGTTCTGCAGGTGTTGAAGAGGCTTTCAGTTTCACCTCCAAAGTTATGACCGTTTCTCTGCACAAGTTTTCTCCTGGATTCTTCCCTGGTAGCTGATTATTCTTGACGTCTCATGATTCGTATGGACTCTCATGTCCCTTTTTTAAGTCATGTTTTTGTGTGTTTAGGTACAGGTGACCTTTGTGACACGGGGCTGGGTAAAGGTCGCTGGTACGCGGTCAACGTTCCTCTTGAGGACGGTATCAAGGACGACAGATACTACCAAGTTTTCACCAGGTACTCCTCGCTCATAAGTGCGTCTCTTAAAAGATTGAAGGTCATGGCAAAAGAATCAGGGATTCATCAGGTGCATCAAGGATCAGCGGAGTTATCCTTAGATTGTTAGGATTACCCAGAACCTGAAGGTCAGGCGTCAAGAAAACTAACATGGAGGATAACCTGATTGCTCTACTCCAAAGCTTTGCATTTTTTTGAGACAGAAATAAAAATATTGTCTAATTTTTATTTTTATCTGCTCTCTATTTGGACTATCGCGGTACAGCAAGTTGTCACATAGAGATGGAAGTACCGCTGAAAGCGCCCATCATTCAGATGCAGCTCCTGCAGTAGATGGTGAAGTTCGCCATGGCGAGAGAGTCTCTGAATGATCTCATGAACCCAAACATGGAGATGTGTTACACATCAGTGGCCCCTACCTTTTTTAGGCTGCTGACTGCTTTAAATTAGACAGTATTTTCATGGACCGGTCCAAACAAGGCCGAAGTTGGCATTTTTTACCTTCTGGTCTCTGAACATTTATTTTCAAAATAAAATGCTAGCACAATAAATATAGTTTAAAAAATAGCAATAAATATTGAAAATGTGTTTTCAAAATAAAAGGCTAATACAAGAAATTCTGTTGAAAAAATTTCAGAATATATTGAAAATGTTGTTTTCAAAATAAAATGCAGCTACAAGAAATTTTGCTTAAAAAATATTTGTAGATATTTTTTATATAGATGACTAGGATTCAATGAAACAAAGTTGCTTATTTGTAGAAGTTGTTATTGCTTTGAAAAAGTTCCAAAGGGGAAACGTTACTTGTTTTTTTTTTTTTTGGATATAGAATGTCATTTTAACACTCAATCCAAGCTCCGATTATCTTTCACAGCCAACAGATTGATCATATTTTGTCTTTACATAAGTCCTCATTCATTGTTTTTTTTTCTACACAAATGACCATTTTCTATGCCAAAGTTTCTGAACGGATGCCTACCTAATTGTAGGAAAATTCTCAAATGTTCTTTTTAAAATTATTTACAAATAAGCAACTTTAATTGATTGAATCTTCACTCTCTGTGAAATCTTTGAGGTTGGCTTGAACTTGAAGTTTTTGTCCTTAATGTCAAAGTGGAGGCTAACGACAGGATGCTAGCTTCATCTACATCCGACTTTAAAGGTGTGATGGATAAATAAAGTAAAATAAAATGATGCAACCGTAGTAAAACTGGTATTTTCCAATTATAATATAAACGTGAATCCACCGTGTCTCCAACTTTATTATCTGTGTGAAACAGTGGAGAGTCTGTCGCAGCGTATTAGCATTTAGCACATTCTGCTACATGAGAACAGCTGAACAACTGTCTCAATAACTCCGTATGTCATGCAAGACTTCCGGTTTGACTATGAAGTCTTTTCTCAGGTTCCTCACTAGCTCTTTTCTCCCAGAAGACTCTTTCCAAACACGTTTTATTGTTTGTTAGCCTTTTAGCTTTGGGCTACTAGCCTAGCAATCCAGGGAGCCATGCAGCTAGCCGCTTTGAGTTGTGTAACCAAGATGGATGTTGTGAACAAAATCCAACAGTTTTCCAAAATAAAACTTCCTTTGAGTTCAGAAAATAAACTAAACAGAAATAATCTAAGGTAGCTCATGTATTTCTGCAGCCCAATAGCGGTTCCGCGGCACGGGGGTTGGGAGCCACTGATGTAGAGCTAATAAAAATAAATCAATCTGAACTCTAAACATAAATCCATCCATTGTAAAAGAGATATACTGTCATTCCTTCCGTGTAACAATGAGGCTAAAATCTATAGACTGTAGCTCCTCCCACGTATGTTTCTGGACAAACAAGAAGTAAATTGGAGGTGCGTCCAAAGAGAGGGCAAGAGATATGAGCTGAGTGACAAGTTTCAAAACTAATATTCAGATTTCAAGAGAATGACAGTATTTAGAAAGTACATCTTTGGCCTTTTGGAAGGTTTCTCCTTGCGTGCTCTGTGTCTAGCGTCCTGCAGGAGGTTCGAGCACAGTTTAACCCAGAGGCGCTGGTAATGCAGCTGGGCGCTGACACCATGGCAGGTGACCCCATGTGCTCCTTCAACATGACCCCAGTGGGGGTGGGCAGATGTCTCCAGTACGTGCTGCAGTGGCAGCTACCCACTCTTCTGCTGGGAGGAGGTACGCTTCCTTCTGACCGTCAAACTGTCATTTGAACGTGTTTGGATCTTTCTTGAGTACCGGCACCTCTTCTTTGGTGTGTTCACGTGTTGATTTGTGTGTTCCTTTTCAAGGTCCTTAAATCTGCCCTCACTCTCGCTTTCACAAACATGCCCTGTTCCTGACTCCGCAGACCTTGGCCAGATGATAGCTCCTAATTATGCGGCACAATGGAGCCATTTTACTCGACTACAATCTGACCTGTCTTCCTTTCACTGCCTCCTCCTCTGTCCCAAATACTTTCTCTATGTCGTGTCCTCAACTCACTTCTGTTTCTTGTCTTTCTCCTCTGCTTACTGTATTCCAGCCTCAATATTTTTAGTTTTTCAAGTTCTATTTATTAAACTTTGGTAGCATTTGGTCCAGATTTGATAATACGTTTGTTTAAATCTAGCAGCTTTTACAGATTAATTTTCTCCCTACTGTCCCACCAGGAGGTTACAATCTTGCTAATACGGCCCGCTGTTGGACGTACCTGACGGCAGAAGTGCTGGGAAAGACTCTGTCCTCAGAAATACCTGACCACGAGGTACTGACACACACACTGCCGACACAAACGCACTCATTCACGCTCAAAAGTGACTGCTGAGTCACTCCTCTAATCAAAGATGCCTGTTTCTCAATACAGGGTTTGTGTCCAGGTGAGTCAGATGGATGGGGTGGGGAGGGTGCAGCTTCAAACACATGGTTCTCTACAGCCACCGAGGGCAGCTTTATGCCCTGAAGGAGGCAGTTATACGGCTGACATTCAGACAAAGCTCATTCCTGTCGTCGTTCTCATCAATAACGGCGTTATTAGATAACAAATTGTGATCACTATATTGTGGTAAAGTAGATCATAAAGTATATATTAATGTAAAAATCACAACTTTTAAGATTACAATATATATAATACAGTATATTCACACTGGTCTGTCGCTACGGATACTAGCCATGTACCTACAGCTGGAAGACGTTTAGAGCAAAATGTCAAAGTGGTGGAAATCTCCTGAATCTCGCTCCAGGCTTTTTTCTTCACAGCTCTTTTCCAATGTATGAAAGACTTGGTGTCAAAGAATTCCAGCCGGCACAAACCACAATTACTAACTTTTCTTCCATGATCAATTTTCAAACAGTTCCATTAATTTTATTAAAAAGACATTACCCAAACTAGGGCTAGGTATCAATAATTTCCAAAAACGATTCGAGTCACAACAGCTTGGATCGATTCAATTTTGATTTTTTTCCTATTCTTTCGATACTCAGTTCAATTTTGAGTTTACACATTTAGACACATTTGTTTAATAATCTACCATATGTTTTAAATATATTTATATTAATCTGATACAGTTTACATACACTAAAGTTTATTAGTGAAATAATTATATTTTCATGGATTCTTTAAAAGAGAAGTTCTAACAAAAATATTCAGATTATTGACATTGTAAACATTGTTCTGCTTCTCCTGGAGGACGTTTCAGTTTGGCCACTAGGTGGTGATCACGCTATAGCATCACACCTTATTTCAGAAGAAGAAAAAAGTTTGAGCAAAAAGCTGCTTTAGACCAAAAATGATTAATTTAAAAAAATTTCCTTAAGAGTTTATAACTTCGGGCTGCACGGTGGCGCAGTGGTTAGCGCTCTTGCCTCACAGCGAGAAGGCCCCAGTTCGACTCCCGGCTGGGACCTTTCTGTGTGGAGTTTGCATGTTCTCCCCGTGCATGCGTGGGTTTTCACCGGGGACTCCGGCTTCCTCCCACCGTCCAAAAACATGCTTCATAGGTTAATTGGTGACTCTAAATTGGCCCTAGGTGTGAGTGTGAGAGTGGATGTGTGTGTGATTGAGGCCCTGCGACAGACTGGCGACCTGTCCAGGGTGTACCCCGCCTTCGCCCTTCAGTAGCCGGGATAGGCTCCGGCACCCCGCGACCCCGAAAGGGAAGAAGCGGTCGAGAAGATGGA
>NC_050529.1:21859482-21865183 GCF_002922805.2 Oryzias melastigma
GGGACCTTTCTTTGTGGAGTTTGCATGTTCTCCCCGTGCATGCGTGGGTTTTCACCGGGGACTCCGGCTTCCTCCCACCGTCCAAAAACATGCTTCATAGGTTAATTGGTGACTCTAAATTGGCCCTAGGTGTGAGTGTGAGAGTGGATGTGTGTGTGATTGAGGCCCTGCGACAGACTGGCGACCTGTCCAGGGTGTACCCCGCCTTCGCCCATCAGTAGCCGGGATAGGCTCCGGCACCCCGCGACCCCGAAAGGGAAGAAGCGGCCAAGAAGATGGATGGATGGATGAGTTTATAAATTCATGCCTGTGAGTTTATACACTTCTTAAATCATTTGAGGGTTTTGGTTGAATTCTTTTCTGCATTTGGAGCAACTGACCCATTAGGATCAATATACCAAACAACAATACTCCAGGTGATAAAACAGTAGTTTAAAATAATCTACAAAATATTGATGATAGAAGTGCAACAAACCATGAATCAAAGCAGAACAATCGCATGAATAATGAACCTGGACTTTTTAATGTACCACTGATCTTCTAGTAACTAAAACAAATTCTTTCCTAACTTGTTCCTACTGGCTGAAAGCCACACTCCTCATCTGTACTGGCTTGTATTTTCTGTTCTTGAAACAACTACTATGAAGTCAAGTACTATATATGAGCCAGTATTCTTCATAAAACACATTCCTGTGGCATAGATGCAACCGTCCAGCGACTAAAATCCACCATTTCTTTAGTAAAATATCCTGTTCTACTGTAGACTCAGATGTTCTGGGCAGTGTGTTCTTTGGCTGAACAGCTGGTTATCATGTAGATCTGACTGTTAAATAGTCTTTATCTCTGCTGCTGCTCTCCGGTCCTTCACCTCACCCACCTAAATCTAAAAAGTACTTCTTGAAAGTATGAAACTCCCGTAGAAACGTTTTCTTGTCTGTTTACATTTGCAGTGTCAAATGTTGAATATTTCAAATCAGAAGAATTTGTGTTGAGATTCATGATAAGAGTCCAAATGTCAATTGGCAGGAAGGGACGATGCCTCTGGTTCCAGATTGGCAGCGGGAAGTATCCCGCCTCTTCACTTCCTCTTTCCTTGTCTGCATCCTCTTCCTGTTCCACTGTTGTCGGGGACATTTTTGTTCAAGCAGAAGAGAGCTAAAAGGCAGAAAAAGAAATGTTAAAAAAAAGAAGAAAACGCAACACTGTAATGACTTTTGTTAAAGCTATAGTTTTTAAATCAGGGATTATCGGATGCTTCCTTCAACAAAGTGGTTCATCTGTTCAACAGCCGGTTGTTTTTACAGTCTAAGGTCAGGATGAACGTGACAGTAGAAGACCCTAATTCATTGAAAACCTGATGGTCCTGGATCCAGCTCATGATGTACCAAACAAGGTTGAGATGTCTTAACCCTTGTGGTATATTATGAGGTCCAGTTGACCCTAGCCTTACATTGACGTGTTTTCTGTCCCATGACAAATATGGACAAAAGTGGACAGGATTTCATGTCTACCATGGATACCAGTGTCTTATGAGGTCCAGATGACCCCACTCCCAATGTCAACATACCAAGGATACCACAAGGGTTAAAGTCCCACTCCAATCGTCTTTTGATCTATTACAA
This sequence comes from Oryzias melastigma, assembly GCF_002922805.2. NCBI lineage: Eukaryota > Metazoa > Chordata > Actinopteri > Beloniformes > Adrianichthyidae > Oryzias > Oryzias melastigma. Next base: position 21,861,105 of record NC_050529.1, read on the forward strand.
TCTATTACAAAAGCATTCCCAGTTGTCTTTTAATTAGGATTGTGCCCTTTTTGACCAGATCATAAACATTGCGTGCCCTGACTTCCCATCATCCCTTTGTTTACACGCTCTCCCACTAGCTTACAGCCTTCAAAACCCCAATCTAACATTGCTGGTGCAACAAAAATGGCGAGCAATATTGGCGTTACCCATCAATACAGGTTTGATCCACAGAGCAGCACTAGTTTATCAGAACTATTTTGGGAGTATTTGCACTGCCTCCCTTATCTACAAGTGGATGCATCAGAATGTAGCAGAGCAGGGTGCTTGTGGCCTACCCCAGTGTATTTTCTACCTATCAAATACATTCTTCAGCAGTATTTTTTCATTGATTCACAACGGTTTGAATAAATAAATAACTCAGAAATGCAGTTTTGAGTCAGAAAAATGCCACAAGAACATGTTAAAACACCATTTTCATCAGAGTGGGTCTTAAAACGTACACTATTACGCTCTCCCACATAGATGTAAACACTCTCTCAATGATATCTTACTATAGGCAGGATGCCCAGAATCCTGGAGTCTGGTCTAGGGAACAAGCCGAGCTGCATTCACCATTCTCGACGCGCTGTCTGCCATAATGCAAACAAGGTGCTCTTTGTTAAGATCCCAGCTGGCAAGCGTCTCTGGTAGACCAGCTGCAATGTTTTTCCACAGTGCGCCTGCCTGTGAAGAAGGCGTGGGTTCATAGTTCTCATTAATGAAATGTACTGTCAAGCTCTGATAGGGTCACGTGGTGCTGCTTGACCTCCTATCAGCCATAGTATCAAAGAACGCAGTGGTCCTCCACTCCTATGGGACTTCTGCGTTGCATGCAGATTTATAGGAAAACCTTATGAGACAAGATAAAGACAACTAGAATATATCTCGGGGTTTTTTTCCAGTTTTGTGGCCAGACTGACTGAGAGTCATACTTTGTATAGATTCGTTCCTGGATCATCTTCTTCACAAATAAAATACATTCAATCAGAGGGAAATTTTGGGACAACCTCACAAAAACTGAATCTAATGGTTTGTTTTAGGAACCACACCTTCAATAATCGCTCAACCAGGATGCGCTTAAGTCACGTCTGGTTTCTTGAGCACTCTGAACTCCTGAACAAGCATCAATAAAATCTTCTGGTAACTTGTCTCTTGAATCCAATTCCAACTATCAATGATGCCAACAAGGCAGAGCTCTGCTGCTTCCAGACGGAGAAAGAACAGCTCATCTTCATGGACCTTAACAATCAGAGCAGTTTAGAAATCATTCCAAAAGGGATACCAGACTCTTCCTAAGGATTCATCGGTGCAAAAGCACTGCAAACACCTGAGGGGGCGCTGTGTAAACAAGTCTGCGCCTCAATGGTAAAGACTGCTGCATCACCAGACCTTTGCTTGTGTTAGTTTTTTACAGAATACGGACCAGACTACACCCTGGAAATCAGTCCAAGCTGTAGACCAGACCGCAACGACAGTAAGCACCTGGAGCAGGTCACCAGAACCATCAGAGGTGTGTGAAGTCTGCACTGCTTGTGTGTTTGTGTATCCTTGTGTATTCTGTCTATTGGCGGTAAGAACCCAGAAATCACATTATGTTGGGTATAAATCAGGTTGTAGGAGATTTGTGACGTACACACAAACAAGTGAACCCCCTCTAGAATGGTCGTCTGTCTCCTTATCCTCAACCTCTCATGCAGGTTTAGTGCGACCAAACCCTGACAATCCTGGATCACTTCCATTGTTTATGAAAGACTCAAACTCACTACAGCTCAAAGTCATTCTCAGACTTTTCCCTGGTTTGTCTTTCCATTTTTATTGACACTTTTGTATTTGTTCACGTGTGTTTCTGTGCATGTGTGCACATCGTCACCTCTGTGAGCCCAAAATAAAAACGATTGAAGTTGACAAGGAACCAAAAGGGATCTCCAAGAACAATCGAAGCTTATCAATACCTATGAAAATAGTAACACAGCCCCTCTGCTGTAAGACAGGAAAGGTAAGATAATGCGGAACGAGGTGTGTGTTATCAGAAAGTAAAGGCATACGTGAAACGGGGGACGGTTACTTTCACAAAGTCTGTTCATTTTGTATTTTAGTCAGTTTATATCGTAGTCCCTTATGAAAGAAGTAATCAATTATTAGTGCTTTAATTTGGTTATTTTTTAGGTTTCAATTTCACAAGATGTAGACTCTACGCGTTGTCATGGTAATAGCTAGTCTGCACCAACCTCACTCTGCAGCAGAGGAGGAAAGTAGCATATCTAAAGATCATGATAAGTTAAACAAAGCATCAGTTCACAGGGAAAGTTCATCTGTTCCTGCTAGTTTTTGTCCACACGATGAAGCAAAAGTTTGTTCTTGAGGAAATATCCACCAATAACTCATCATTAAAAGGGATCAACAATTTATTTATTTCATTAAAATAATAGTAAAATTATGCATCAACGTGTAAGTAAGTAGAAAAGATAGAGAAGGAAATAGGTCAAATTAAATTGTGGTTGATGGTATTTGATAGAACCATAGAACCATTTGACGGACAGATCTTTTCTACTGTCTTGCTGTTAATAACCGGGAGGTACCACTGGTAGGTATCATGGGCGGTAGGGTGGTACGTAGTACGGCGGTAGGGCGGTTGACTCTTGATCAGGCGGGTTCAATTCCCACCTTGTGTTGAAGTGTCCTTGGGCATGAGACCTAACTCCAAATTGCCTCTTGTGGGAGGTTGGCGCCAGTGTTCGGCAGCTGAGCCACCCCCAGTGTGTGAATGGGTGAATGGGTCTGTGACTGTGAAGCGCTTTGGGCCCTCGAAGGTGGGTAGGAAGCGCTATACAAGTATACACCATTTTACCACAATAACGGAACATTCAGGTTTTATGAGTGGAACTTTTTTTTTTTGGATCCATGATCACTTTTCAATAGACACTATGCACCCAGTCAGAACCAAACATTCACTAGGACCATGGTATAAACCATCACAACATCCATTCCTCTTTGAACCATCAGAACCGTAGAGAGAAGAACCTGAACAGAACTCTTTGAGTCACTCAGAGCTGAGTCTGTTCTACCTTTCATGTTCGGATAACCAATCAGCTTCACCTCGTTGCCTTTACACCTATTCTATAGCCAATCCAAACCTCCCCGTTTATCTATAAGCTCCAGTTTGATCTAAATGCTCATGTGTGGTAGTTCTATTTCATTACTTTCCGTGCTGTGTCGTACTTTTCTAGAACCCTCTATTGCTGTAGGTCCAACCGTGCAGACTCTCTGCATTGCAGTGTGGTCAGACTCTAGGCTGTTGATTTATGAAAGTGTTTGTGACTCATAATTCAAAATAAAATTCAATGTTGGAAATGCGGTTTCATTTTCAAAATGTACCTGCATTACTTGTCTCTTAAATAAAAATGAAAAAGCAATTCTCTGAACGTCTTTTTCTATTTCTTGTTCATCACCACTCATTCTGTGACTTACTTAAAATGATAAAGAAAATGGCATTTGATAGTTCATTTTAAAAAAGTTCTTTGGTAAATTTGTACTAAAATTCAGTTAGAAATATCAAATTTAAAAATTGAAATGCATAAACAGAAATGCTTTTTCATATTGTTGATTTCTTTATTTCTTTCACAATTTTTTAAGGAAAAATGCAGGTACATTTTAAAAATGAAAAAGCATTTTAATATTGACTTTTATTTTGAATAATGAGTTACAAACGCTTCCATGTGTGTCTGTTGTGTCCAAAGAACGGCAACAATGGATTTTATTCCTTCAAAACGGAGCTGAAATAGAGCCGACTGAACTCTTTTTACCTAATGGCAGCAGCAGCGTGGTCAGCGTTAATTAACCCTTTGACTTCAAGGCTTAATTAAGTTAGAAACGTGAGACCCAGCAGCTCTACCACCACCTCAGGTCTTTCTGATGCTGTGACGAGACAGTAAAGCTTGCCCACTGTTTTTTGTTTTTGTGTATGTGGGTTTTTTCAAGTGCCCCCCCTCCCCCCTCACTGTTGTTTTTTTCTTTTTTTTTTCTACAGGGAATTTGAAGAATGTTGTTTAGGACCCGGC
>NC_050529.1:21865938-21896210 GCF_002922805.2 Oryzias melastigma
GACAGCCCAGCCGATGTCCCGCCTCCAGAGCCTTATGCCTCACTGTGATTGGTTCATTCAGCTCTGCACACAACTGTCATTCATATCAGCCTTGCGGGCCGCACTAACAGTAATCTTTCGTATTAAGACGCGGGCCGCAAATGATCATCTCGGGGGCCGCAGTTTGCCCGCGGGCCGCGAGTTTGAGACCCCTGCTCTAAAACTACATTTTGAAAACTGTAACTTTTTTAACATAATTATGAACACAATATGTAGCTGCAATAATGTTAGTGTGAATGCTGTGAGCTGAATGTGGCCGCTGATGATGCTGAAATTGGTAGCTAAAAATGCGGAAGCTGAAAGCTAGCTAAAATATTAGCTAAATGCCAAATTAGCCTAAAAAACGTTTTAAAAAAGCATAGATTAGCCAAATAGCTAAACTTTAAAATAGCCTAAAAAATCTTAGTAAATGCAAAAAATAGTCCAAAAAGCTATGCGAATGCCAATTTTTAAAACTTTAAAATTGTAACTTTTTAACATAATTATGAATAATAAAAATGCAGGAATATTATTCTAGAATAAATCAACTTAAATCTTAAGATAACTTTTAATATTTTACTCTCCATAAAATATATGTTGTCAAAGTTATACAAGTTAAAAATAAGCGCAAGATAACATCAGGCCATTCATAAGAATAAAACAAAATAATCTGAAGGGCCGGATATAGTTACCTGGAGGGCCGGATCCGGCCCCCGGGCCGTGACTTTGACACATGTGGCTTAAAGCTTCAGTGAATGAAACACAGACGTTGTTAGATCATAGATCTGATGTCACAACAAAAAGACAAAAGCAAAAATCACAACCAATCTTCTGTTTTTGTGTTTTTGTCGTCACATAAGCTCGAGTGCGTTTGTAAACCACATCCACGTCCTGTGATTTATGAGGGAGGAGCCACAAACATCGGGCTGCGTCCTTCACCAGTGTTTTATTTTTCCAAATGAATGCCAAATGTCAGCGTCATCAGTCAAACCTGGCATGTGCTGAACAGGTGTGCATGTGCGTGTGCACGTCAGAGTCCCTGTGATCTTTATGAAGACGGCTGCGGTCGCCGTGGCGATTTGGGTCCCACACAGCCGAAACAAATGAAACTCATTACATCGTTTATGAGGCTGGAAGAGGAGAAGCGATTGAAATTCTACCTCATAAAGGGAGTATGGGCGGGGGGGTACCCGGTACTGGCCAGAGGCTGTAAACATGAGACTTCTGCATGTTTGTGGTTTCTCTGAAAAAACTCAAGGGGCCCAAGAGACTTCTGAACTTCCACCGAAGCAAATTCAAGTTTTTCTATTAGACAATCAGACCGGCTGAAAATACTAGCCGGCCTGTCTTAGCACAAGTGTGGGACATCTTCAGTGCTCGTGAAAGGTCACCTGGAATGCTGGTGTGATTGAGCAAAAAGACATTTTGTTTTGATTGTTGCAGAGAAGCAGATCTTACTTATCTGGCAACCCTACATCTTGATTGGCTAACAGCCTCACGGTATCGCTAATGATCTTTTTACATTTCTGACAAGTTAGTCAATTAGCTCATAAAACTTGTAATATGGCGGCTGGTGAATAAAACAATCAACCTCTGATTGGTAAATTGCAGGTGTGGTTCCCACCTTGCCAGCTAATGTGTCGGACAACACTGTAAAAAATGTCAGTAATTTTTACAGAAAAAAACTTCAAAATCATGTCGATTAATAACTGTAGTGAAAACAATAAAACCCACCAAACAGAATTGTAATGCTGCCAGTAAATTACAATAAGTTTACAGTGAACATTTTGATAGTTTAGCATAATATTCTGGAAATCTCAGCTGCCGTTTTTTTTACCGTAAAAATAAATGTACGCCTTTGTCTGTTTTGTAGACTGACATTGTCATTTTTATAGGATAAATTTTATGTTTCGAAAGTAAAATTATGATGCAATTTTCAGCAAAAACTGTAACATATGACAATAGCAATTAATTGAACTGTAATATGATGAAAATTACCACTCACATTTTCATGGTAAAAATCTGGCAACCTCAGCTGCCAGTTTTCTACTGTAAAAAATAACATGTCTCTGCTAATTTTAAAGCGTTACACTGTTTTTTTTTTTTGTTTTGTTTTGTTTTTAGAATAAACACAAAGTGTCTACAGGAAAAATTATGAATATTACCCCCCCAAAAAAGCAACATGTGATTACCGTAATATTATTTAAAGTAAAACCTTAATTTTTTACTGCAACAGCTGCCTTGACAATATTTTTTTACAGTGTGGTCATTTTGGAGTCGTCTCCAAAATACAAAACATTCTACATCTCCCAGCAGCCCCAGCACCAGTTCCTGGATGCCGCTCACCTGACACTTATTTGCCAAACACCCACAAGAAACGTAAGCAGTGCGAAGTATTGTTTGTGCCTCTCTGCCTGCATTACTGAGCGTTTCTATCTAAACCTGATCTTCTGTTTCTGACCCTACTTCGACTGACCCAGTTTACTTGCTTCGATCATCGTCGGTCCTGTTCTACCCAACGTCTGATCTCTGATGCTTCCATGCTCATGTTGGATCACTGCCTGCCTGACCCTGATTTAGCTTTATAGACTTTTTTAGCCGTGTTTTGACACCTGTCGTCCTGCCTGAGCAAATAACCAGGTGTGTAATGCATCTTCAAGAACGCAATGAATGTGGATTCTTCAATGCATTTTTATCATACGCTTTCTGGCACAATATGCTTTATACAGTTTTAGTAGAGGTTTGGTGAGAAATGTCGAACTTATGCAAATCTCGCAAATTTTCCTTTCTTTCACGGCTGATTTTACTGTCCAAGAACCAGCATCATCTTTGAAGCTCAAAAATTAGGAATCTTTACAGACCTTCTCTAGGAGACGTTCTCCAGAGATGATGAAAGCTCATAAATCAGCTTCATTGTAACTGCAGAGAGGTTCTGGAACACTCATCCAGCTGCAGCATCTCCACTCCGACCAGGGGGGCGGGGTCAAGTCAGAATTCCCGATCCATCCTTTCAGCTCCGCTTCCCGGTTTGCAGACTCACATCCGCAGAGTTTTTAGTCGGTGTGAGAGCTCCGCGTGTCTCCAGTCTCCCCGAAGCTCATCTGCGTTTGTTGGCGCGCGCCCACGCGCTCTGGACTACAACAGGTGAGTCTTCCTGCGCTAAAGTTCAGGAGGAGTTTTGGAGAAGAAGAGAAAAATCGGCGTGTAGAGTTAAAATACGTGAATTCAAAACTTTTCTAATAACTTTATTTTAAAAAAAAAAAGGTTGTGCTCTGACCTTCTGAGGGATTTGAACAGAATTTTTTGACACATAGAAGGACCTAGAACCTTTCCTTTGGGTTTTTTTTCGTTAATGGGGTAAAAACTCCCCTGAGGGAGTGAAGCCCCCCGGTGCGCACATTACTGAACCTTTCCAGCCTCATGAGGTGAAGGAACACGGAAATCAGGTTATCTGAGAACAGGAAAAAACATTTTCACTGGCACAACTCCACTGACACGCACGGTTGGAGAGTGCGTAATGGAAACATGGTTTGTTACGCTTCTATATAAAGAATATTTATGAACATTTCTGATACTGTATGATGCCAATTCGCCTTCAAACCAAATCAGGGAAAGTAACTGCTCTCCACGTGCGCAGTTGGGCGCGCGCGTTTACAGTTTTTAATGTTTTGTCATCAAACATTGAGCAGACAAGACTCCGTGTCGCTGTGTCAGCAACACGAAACCAGCCAAACAAAAGTCCCGACCTGGGTGTTTGTTTATTTAAAGGGAAGAGCGGAGCTGCCAGAATGCGTCATTACGCAGAACAACTGAGCTGCTCCAGGTATTTCTGTGGATTTGTAAGGAATAGAATTCATGTTTTAGGCTTTAATAGAACAAAATTGTAGATTTCCTTCACTATTTCTCCTTTGAACATCTTCTCATCCGCTGGAAAACTTATTTTTAGCAGGTCCATGTGCGTAAAAGCGTCTGTCTGGAGCGGAGTTCCCTATTTCATCTTTATCAAGAACATAGTTTTCAAATGTAAGAACACACCTTAATAGGGGTCTAACGATTCATTTTAACAGCAATTTGATTCCCATCATAATTTGTTGTTGGGAATCCGATATAGTCAATATTTATTTTGATCCGATTCGATTCACGGACCGAAAATCAATCTCTGGTCAAAAATTCAACCAGTGCTGAAGAATGAATGTCAAATCCCTTCACATTTTAGTGTGATAAAGTTCAGCCCACTGTTGTTTTTCCACATCAAAATAATCCAATATTATTAGAACATTCTACCAGACTCTATGGTCACGTGTCTTGTTTCCACACATTGAACTGCAATGATCGTTGATCATTTTTATCTGCATCACATTGTGTGTTGTCCACTGGGATGGTCATTTTGACCTTTTAGTAAAATAAACTTAAATTGTGTCATAAGTTTATCATAATTGATTACCAGTGTTGCAACAGCTAGTTGTAAAGTGGAACCCACAGCAGGAGATTACTTGTGTTTGTTGGTCCAAAGTAATCCTTAATACTAAGTTATCTCAGAATTGTAATGTGTTACTTGATTCATCTATTATATTTAAGTTTCTTTAATAACGAACATAAATAAATCATTTAATTAACTAAAGATGTGCAAATTATGTGAAATTAAATTAAATTAAAATTCTGTGACGGTTTGATTCATCATAATCTTTAACTGGCGTCCTGCCCTGTGATGTCATCCAGTATCTCTTCCTCCTCCTGCCCCAGTTTGATGACACTTTTCTGCTTGCAGGTTCTGGTTTTCCCGGTGATGACATTCCTGCTGCTCACTGGAAAAGTCCCCATTGAAATGAAAGACCTCCACTCCTGCCCTTTGAGCTCCCTCCTGCACTACCCTTCCTCTAAAACCTCCGCCGCGCCCTTCTCCTCCCCATCAACTGGCCCCGCCTCCACACCCGGGGCGTCCCCGCTCTCCAAGCTGCAGCCCTTCTCCTTGCAGCAGACGGGTCCACATCTCATCGCCACCATGCAGCTGCAGAAGCTCAGCTCCCACTACCAGAACCTGCCCGGGCCCCCCGGAGCGCCAAAGGGCTTTGAGGGCCCACAGTCGGGCGTGGGGAACCCACTCCTGGGGCTGCCTGCAGGCCTCGGAGGCGGCGGCGGCATCGGGGGCCCAGGCTCTGGAGCGGGAAGTGTGATTGAATTTGACTTGGTGGACGAGGAAGTCCTCATGTCGCTGGTGGTGGAGCTGGGTCTGGACCGAGCCAACGAGCTCCCAGAACTCTGGCTGGGACAGAATGAGTTTGATTTCGTGTGCGATGTGCCGGCTGGATGCTGAAAACGCAGATGAAGGGACTGGAAAAGGAGAGAGACAACCTCCCCTCCACCATACATTTGCTGAGTCATCACTTCTGAATATCATAATAATGGCTTCAGGATCCACTTTTGAAAAGCATGAAAACACCTGTTGTGTTCTGTTCTCTGTTGGATCATGAAAATAGAAATAATGACTCGCGGAAAACTGGAAACGGACGTCCTTCTGGATCCTTTCCAGAAGCTTTCTCGATGCATCCTCAAACTGAATCCCTGATCAGCGAGGATTCTAGGTTGACAGTAAATCTGTCTGCAGGACGAATCAGGACCTTTGATGGACTTTTTGATCCATCAAGCAGATGTGAGGATTTCTGTCATGTTATCTAGTGGAAAAAGACAGAGTTGAGTGTCTTCCAGCATTTATGGACTGAGAAGAGCAGGTGTCAGAGAACAGAACCCTGTGGAACACCAGCTGTGAGAGGGGAGGGTCACATCTGCTCCAGTGGGAGGCGGAGCAAGGTGGATGAGAGGAGTCTGGATGGATCTTCATCAGCCAGACAGAGAAGAGGAGAACGCTGCGATGTTTGGGGGATCAGGAAACTTGGAGCTGATTGTTTTTGAAGACACTGAAACATCAGTGGTCAGGAATGGCTGGTGTTTCTAAGCTTCATTTGGTCGGTTCACATCAGGAACCAAGATTAAGAGGGGGTGAAGGTCACACTATTGGTGGAGGGGTCTTGTTGCCCCCCAACAAGCACGTGTCCAGTGGAAGCGTAGAACTGACCCCCCAACTCATTGAACTATCCATGGATCCGTCAGAGGGGCAGGCAGTTGGGTTCCTCTCCTCAGTGAAGACTTTTGATTGTGCAGCAGGAAAACCATGGAAGAAGCACCTTTTTTACTTTTTTTACATTTATAAAAAGGGACGGGAAAAAAAAAAACTTTGTTACAATTTAAAATTGTCAACAGATGTCAACAGGCCATCTTGCTAACAGCTAATTTGTAGACTATGTCCCTAAAAATAAAAAAAATCAACAAACAACAACACACAAAATACATGAAATCTAGATCACAGCAAAACACCTGCAAAACAACGGATCTAATGTTCACTGGCTTGTTTGGACTCAATCCATTGTTTTACTTTACAAGTAAATTGTTTTAGATTTTAATTCAGCAGATATGTTGTTCCAGATTTGTGGACCTTTTACTGTGAAGGAGCTTTGACTAAATGTACATTAGTCTGTCTCCACAAGCAGCTCCTTTTGTCGGCTTTGATATGTTTGAATCGATTAGGATTAAAAGGAATACTTTATAACATTTTCCAAATTTAAGAAATCGTGCTTTTCTAAAATCCTACAGTGGTGGCGTTTCATTGGCTTTTGGTCCAGCACTTTAAAAAAGAGAAACCACACCTTTCATTGCTGACTGACTGACTCCAGTCAGAGAAATTAGATACAATTATTGCATGAAAATATTACTTTATTAATAGACAAGATCTTAAAAGATGAAAAAAGTTCATATTAGTGCAAACAGTTTTTGTTATTTTCCTTACATGAGCATCATATTCTAAATTTGAATCTAAATCCACTCCCAGATATTTAAATTCATTAATTTTATGGACTGGTTGACAATCAATTTTTCTCCGAACGTTATCTGTGTGTCTGTAGGCCCATTGAACAGTTGTGGAACAATTTAAGAATAAACCGTTATCTTCAAGGCACGGAGAGACACTGACCATGTGGCTGTTCAACAGCTCTGCAGCATTATCTGGAGTCTTTGCTGAGACATAGATGACAGTGTCATCAGCATACAGCTGGCACTCAGCCTCTCTGCAGATGTTTGGGTAACCTGCAGATTCAGGTGAAGCCCATGTAAGGAGGGGGGCTCTCTGCAGACCTGAGTCTAGGTCAGACACAGGTGTCTCGGTTTTAGCTCAGTGCATGCTCATGCACACTCGTGCACGCTCATGCATGTTGGTATATTAAAGTGGAGAGCCAGAACTCCATAAAAACCTGGTGAAGGACAGGTATTTCTTCTGAAGAAAGCTCTTTCTCAATCACAAACTGACTAAAGTAGGATGAAGATGCAGCCCTCCTCTTGCTCTGTCGAATCACCTTAAATATTAGTCTTAACGGGGGGTGGGGGAGGGGGTGTGAATGTGTTGTTTTGTCATCCAAATCTCAGCTGTTTCTGTGTGAACCTGTGTCCTCCACTTGCAAAAGTTCAATGAATTGCAGTGGATGAAGTGCAGCAGCTTTGGGGGTGTCTCATCTGAAAATCCTGAGAAGACACCCCCCATTTAAGACGAACAGATTTGCCATCTTGAAGCCTCTGAAAATGCTGAATCTGAACTTTGATCTTTTTTTTTCTTTGTGTTAATTTCTTTGTAAAAGTGATGTAATCTTCACATGTAATAAAGTGAAAGCTTTGACCCCCTCAGTTTGTCTTTCTGCTCGTTTACTTTTGTTTTCTGCAGTTATGTTGACATCTTTTGTGATTATACTGCCCTCTGCTGGAGGAAATGGGCAACTACATGGACTGTATCTATTCTCGTCATGTAGGGAATAATTTCATCCACTTTTTTAATCAAAAATAATCTGCTCTTATATGAAAAAAAATAAATAAATAAAACAAATTATAGTTTTACCTAAACTTCTACCTTTTCTGTGATGATGTTGGAGGCAGGACATGCAAACGTATGCGCACAGCAGATGAGCATATACTGTATGAAGAAGGGCCTGAAGAAAAGTCCTTTTCACCTTCATGATCCAGATATAAGTGAGTTTTGCTGTTAATGAAGGAAATAAGAAGGCAGTTTAGCAGCTCAGCTCTATAAAAGCTTAAAATAACAACAAAAATATATATTATACCGAGCAAAATCAAAGAAGGGAAATCTAAATGAAATGTGTGACAATACAAAATAATTATGGATACTTAACTTTTACTAAATTTAAGGGAGTAAAACTCAATACAGAAAGACTGCAAAGTTGGTGGGGTAAAAGTTTTAGAATCTAATTGCTTGAATTGAACCCTGAAACAAAAGCGGCTAAACACAGATAATAATTTTTGTTGTTTATTTTGGGCTTTGGATTCCAAAACAAAAAGATTGATAAACTTTTGTTTTGTTAAGAAGTGATTACAATACTCAAAAGCTTCCTATTATCAAGACGAGCTGTTTATTACGTCTTGTTTTATTCTTTTCCATTGAGGTGTTACCAATAGCCACATTTTTCTGAATAGAATAGAATAGAAAGCCCTTATAGTTTAATGAAACATAGTATAGTAAAATTCAGTAGCAGTAATCTTTAAAGTGGCGGACAATACAGATAAATAGCCTACATAGATTAAAAAAGGCAAATTTAAAGAGTCAAATTGGAGTTTTCCTTGATGTGTACTTGTGTTCTTATGTTACTATTAAATAAATATTGTATGACCACAGTTATATTATAAATAAAAGTGTTAATTTAAAACGAATGTTGACAGTTTCGGATTTTGTTAGTTTTGTCCATCGCTGTCTTCCGTAGAGATTCCACAAAACGGATTTCCGGAAGTGGGCGGTCCTTTCTGCGCAGACTCCAACATGGTGAGCGGCTTCTTTTCACCTTCTGGCCGTGAAATAATCTTTAAACATCGCTTTAAATCATGGCGATTTTTCACAGTAACATATTTTTATGTAAAGTTCATAACACAGAGAAATACATCAGAGTGAAATTAATTCTATTCAACATGTCAATAATGATGAGCTTGAATATTTGTCCAGCCAGGTTTGAGGATTTAAGCTAGGCCGATGCTAATCGGTGTTAGCATGTGAATTTAGACCGCGCGAGGCTGGTAGTTGCCGGGAGTTTTTCTGGGAGCTTTACTATGAGAATTTGTTAAAATTGGACATTTTAATATTTCCGGCTTCATTGTTAGCTTTATATTAGCCGGTTTCGTAGCATATGAGTTATTTTGCTCGCTAGCTTAAACCGCGGATGCTGTGTGTGGAAGTGTGTCTAACCGGAATGCCTCCATCAGGCTCGAGGACCGAAGAAGCACCTCAAGCGCGTGGCAGCGCCGAAACACTGGATGCTGGACAAGCTGACAGGAGTGTTCGTGAGTATCCGGCTTGATCTGCAGTAACACCGGCATGTTTACCGGCCCTCAGAGTTAACGGTTTGCCGTGTCCCCAGGCCCCCCGTCCCTCCACCGGCCCCCACAAGCTGAGGGAGTGCCTGCCCCTCATCATTTTCCTGAGGAACCGCCTGAAGTACGCCCTGACGGGGGATGAGGTGAAGAAGATCTGCATGCAGAGGTTCATCAAGATTGATGGCAAAGTTCGCACAGATGTGACCTACCCTGCTGGTTTCATGGGTGAGTTCCTGAGGTTCCTACCTTAACTTCTGCTTAGCTGTCAATGGTTGCCATGATGAACTTGTGTGTTTGATCAGTGATGAGCTGAAACAACACAACTCACTCCTCTAAGAAGTTCTGAGCTCCCACAAGACCACCTGTTTTCAGATGCATGTATAGTTTAATGAAGCCATCCGTCCTGTTTACGATCCGTTAAAGTCTAGATCAAAATGATTGAAGAGTCCACTGAAGCTGTTTTTCTGTGCTACAACATGGACATGATTCAATGCAGACTTATGTATCAAGCTTTATGGATAATCGAACTCAAGTTTGATGGATAAATAGCACTACAATTAGTTTTTGTTTACTAGGAATATCCCAAACTCCAAGGGAACTGGATTCCAATGAAGGATTGGATATTTATTTTATTTTCATTATTTTAATTTAGAGCTATACATTCCAAGCTCATTGCTACAGATACATTCTAGAAATGTCACAAACAAATCACGACATTTTATTGATGTAAAGATCAATAGAATATGACAGCAGCTTGAAAGGTGTCCAACAATAAATTAGCAAAATATTTAGGTTCTGACTCCCGAGCTCAGTAACACTTTGATTATATTTTAAAAACTGTTAGAAAGGGTCTATTGGTTTGTCTTGATACAAACGACATACAAATAAATATAAAAGTATGTTGTTTTTTTTAATAGGAATTAAGGTGCAAGCTCCAGGAAAAAAATTATCCCAAAAAATCCACAATCTTTCAAAAACAAACCACTAAATGATTTCATTGATATGAGCTACTTGTGAATACTCATCATATTCATACTACAGCAATTATTTTTGGAAAGTTTTTTAAAAAATGTAAATGAAGATGTGAATCAACTATGATCAAAATATTTACTAGTTCTGAAGATATTAAAGGTGCAGTCATCAAACTTTCTCACATAACTAATGATCACCTACAAATACTAGTTGATTGGTCAATATTTTTTCTAGTTCATTGAATGTGTATAGAGAACTGGACTTAGTGATCTCTCCCCCAAACAGGAAGTACCTGCTGGCCCCAAGAAGTCAAAATCCCATAGACTTCTATAGACAAATAATCAGTTATTACTTAGTCATCCTATTGGTCAGAATAACCATTCTTGCTCTGAGACTTTTTTTTAGCATCTTCTTGGTAATACTAATTTTTTTTCGTGATACTTTTTGCAAGTTATTGAAATTATATACTGACCAATCAGATGCCTCAGTGGTGCCCGCTGGCCTTGTATGTTTGACAGATTCTTCCAAGCCGCTTTAAGTGGAAGAGGTGTGGACTTCCAACAAGCTCACTCCTGATTGGTGACGGTTGTTGCCATAGAAACGTTGATTCAGATTCACTTGGACCAATTGCTGGCTCCGACATGGCGACTGAATTTACTTAATTTTGCTGAAGTTGGAAGTAAGTCGTTTTCTGTGGGTGGCTTCACACCTGCTCAGTCCAGTTCTCTATATACAGTCAGTTGTTGTACTATTTTGTTTTTTAACTTAACTGTTGAAGCTCCTGCACAGAAGTGCTCATTGATTTTTTTAAATGGCAACTTGAGGTGAAAAGCGATATACATTTTAAAATGTATACTGATGTGGGAGTTTTGATCTTCTGGCTGTTTCTGTGGTCAACTCTATCTTGCATCAGGTCATACTGGGGGTCTTCTAAGATTGGAGGTTCTTTATCCTAAAGTGTCTTCTCAGTTGTCTTCTTTGTTTATAAGAACCAGACTGACAAACCTGTTTTTTTTATCATAAATCTGCAGACGATTGTGTTCTGTTTGGATGCTGTGAACCAAATATTTGTAGTTGTTACCTCCACACAATGATGGCTCACCTGTTCTGAGGTCCATAGAATCTGAATGTTCAGTTCTGACAGTTTTTGTCACTGAAACTCCAGTAACATTTTAAGCTTCAGTTACAGTGACTGCCCTTGGAGTCACCTCTTCCAATGGAAAGTCCATGTAATTGTGTGTTTCTGGCCTCCATGCTCAAAACTCACATTTACTCATAGTTATGCTCATTTTCAAGACTATTCTCAGGATCTACGTACAAAACGTGTAACCATTGAATGTGCATTGCAAGTTAATCCAGGTTGAACTTTGACTAAATAGGAAAAACTGGGATTTTCATTTATTTAAGTGCCAACCGTCTGAAAATTGATCACAGAGGAGAAATGAAAATTTGTAGTTTGAGCTCGGCTGACACCAAATCTTTCATAGAATAGAGCTGTGAAAGAACTGCACTGCCTCCACATTTGACATCAAACCTCTTCCAACCGTAAGTGGCGAATATGTGCTAGTAAACAGAAGAAGAAGAAGAAGAAGCCCTTCTCGGCGTGATCAGGAGTGAACGTCACTTCCGGTGGGAACGTTGCTTTAGCTGCATCTGGTCCACATTTTCGTTTCTGTTGCAAACAAGCAGAAACAAATGGACCCAAATGCACACAAGAAATGAAAGATTATTCAGAACAAAGGAATAAATTAGAGAAAACCGCCTGCACATATGTATCCTGAGTGTTGCGTGACATTTATGTAAAATTCTGCTAGCATGTGTAGAGTGAGGTTATGTCAAAATTATCTGCTACAAATCTGTAGCTGGACAAAATTTCAAGTGACTCAGGTCGGATTGAAAACCGTTTTCCCGCTGTGTGTAAGCGGTGTTGTTGATTCTACAGGTGTGTGTTTGTGAAAGCTAAACCTCTGATGTTCACACAGATGTCATCAGCATTGAGAAGACCGGAGAACACTTCCGCCTGATCTACGACGTGAAGGGCCGCTTTACCGTCCACCGCATCACTGCTGAGGAGGCCAAGGTGAGGCTGCAGCTGAAGAACGGCTGCTGAGTGATTTCTGTGGCGGTGTAATGAAACGCAGAGCGATTGTTTGTCTGCGTCCTCTGTGGGTCCGATTGTTCTGGTCTGAGTTCACCTGGAGCTGGGTTTTCATGTGGCTGAACTGAAATGGTGAATGTCCCGTCTCTGCAGTACAAGCTTTGCAAGGTCAGGAAGATCATCATCGGCACCAAGGGAATCCCCCACCTGGTGACCCACGATGCCCGCACCATCCGCTACCCCGACCCCCTCATTAAGGTCAACGACACGGTCCGCATCGACCTGGAAACCGGCAAGATCACAGACTTCATCAAGTTTGACACCGGTGAGTCTGCCTGGATATTGGAGGAGATGAGTGTTATGGCGGGTTTAGGCTGACTGTACGTCTCCTCCCTGCAGGTAACCTGTGCATGGTGACTGGTGGCGCCAACTTGGGGCGTATCGGTGTGATCACCAACAGGGAGCGTCACCCCGGCTCCTTCGACGTGGTCCACGTCAAGGACAGCACCGGGAACAGCTTTGCCACCAGGCTCTCCAACATCTTTGTTATTGGCAAGGTGAGTGTGCACGTGAGCGTGTGCGAGGAGCGCAGCAGCTTTTGGAGCCGTGATGATCGTTGTGGTTTTGATGAAGGATGAAATGAACCAGCAGTTCCTCTAAGAAGTACTGAGCTCCAAAGCGCTGCAGCTTCTCTCCTCTGGGGGGCGCTGTGGCCAACATAGAACCAAACTAACAGGAGCGTCTCCCCTCTGCAGGGCAACAAGCCGTGGGTGTCCGTGCCCAGAGGAAAGGGCATCCGTCTGACCATCGCAGAGGAGAGGGACAAGAGGCTGGCGGCCAAACAGGGCAGCAGCTAAAATGTGGGCGGAGCCTAAACAGTTCTTTCCAAAATAAACATATTTACTAAACATTTGTTCTGTGGTTTGTTGACCTGAAGACTCCCCAGCAGTCACTAAAGCTATTCTCTAAACCAAATGGTTCTGAATAGGATCTTTGTCAAATAGATTTTGTATCCGTTCTGGATTCTCAACCGTTTGAATTAAGAACTAGAAGTTCTATTTTTAGCTTTCTTTATGGATATTGATAACAAAAGGGGATCTCTCAGAACTAAACTCCTGTTGTCTCACCTCAGCCTGCTCAGTCCTGGTCCTCCAGATCCACCACCTGGACTCTTCCAGCTCTCTGGACCAGGTGTGTTCAGTCAATCAGGAGGAGGAGGAGTCATCTGAGTCAGCCAATCAGCAGAGAGTAGATCTGAAGGACCAGGATTGAGCAGCCCAGATTCTGACCTTTCATAGACTAGATTTACCTGGAACTTCATGAACTCACCTGCTCCACGTCTTCTTCACTGACAGATGAAGATGTGATGAAGAGGAGCGTCCGTGAATACAAACTGTTTATTCTTGTGTTCAGAGATTCTTAGCAGCCTGAATCTTTAAATCCTCACTTTTATGATTTTTCCTGTACTGTCTTTAGAAGTTTGTGGAAATAAAATATTCAGAGCAAAAAGATGAAATAAAAGACGGCCATGATGTCTTTAGAAAAAAGCTAAAATGGTTCAAAGATTTCAGCATCTGAAGTTGCATGAACTTCAATTCCTCCACCATCAAGTGAGTCTGGTGATCTCAGAGGGGAGGAGTCTGATATACCTGATCCAGACCAGATTAGGTTCATAGACTATGTTACTATGAAAACAGGCTTTTTATTCATAACTCTATTTTAATAAGCGCAAGTACACAACAGGAGAACAAATGTAGTAAAATACAGTAACAAGAACAAAAAAAAAACATGTAGATTCAAACACGAGGAAAATAGGGTGTTTGATGATCAAATTGACATTTACAAATATAGAATTTCATCAGAATCAATAAATCAACAATAAAGAGAATTTCATTACAACAACATAACGAAAGAGACATAAGAGTTATCACTGAATCCTACATAGAACCGACCAACATACTTTTTCACAAATTAAAAGGATTTTGTTGACTTCCAAATTATTAAATTCATGTTTAAAAAAATTAATTACCACAAAGTATCCAAAGCACTTCAAGAGGTTCACATATTTGTATTAAACCAGCTGTATGTACAAATGCAAAGTTTCTCTATTTCTGTTTGAGGGGCTCAGTTATGGAGCAGATTTTGACTCAATAAACGAACAGAAAAAAGCGTTTATGAACTGTGAATGATCTGGTTCAATATTCTGTTTCTTTGATCTGTCTTAGTTGAAATAAATTAAATATCGTATTATTATGCTTTTTTAAGTTTCTATAAAAACAAAGTTGTACATTTTCCTCTATGCTTCATCTTTCTTTCTTTCTTTATTATTGAAGTGGATTCAAACTCTCGGGCGTTTATTGCAGGCCGGACGCTCTGGCAGTTGGCCGTGAAAATGAGGACTGGATCTGATTCTGTTTACCTGCTCGGTGTTTGTTTTGTCCTTCACCTGCTGCCATCCGTTTTTTCCCCTCCCCTCCCCATTTCTGCCTTCTTCCTCTCTATTTTCTGAGCCGTCCTCCATAAATATTCTGTTTTTTCTCTGGATAAAAACCCCCCCCCCCCGTTTCTGTGTCCTGACTTCAGTGTCCGACCATATGGTGGCTGCTGGGACACCGGCTGCTGAAGCTGCTCAGACCTGGCATGGAAAATCCACCTCAGTGGGGGGGGTTTGTGTGCATGTGTGTGTGTGCACTCAGAGTGCAGTTTGTGCACGTTTGATGTCCGGCTCGTGCACGTTCACGATTGATTATACTATCAGAATCTGTTTGTGCCCCAAATAAAACTGATTCAAATCAGACGCGGCTGATTGGTGTGCACGATCCTCCATGAGCGTGCATGAACATGTATGAATGTGCACGATCATGGATTAGCGTGCACGTTCATGGGTGAGCATGTACGAACATGAATGATCATGTATGAGTGTGCATGTTCATAAATGAGAGTTCATGTTCATAAATGAGCACGCACGTTCATGTATGAGCATCCATGAACATATTTGAATGTGCATGTTCATCTATGAGCGTGCATGATCATGTATGAGCGTGCACGTTCATAGGTGAGTGTGCATGAACCTGCATGAGCATCCATGAACATATTTGAATGTGCACATTCATCTATGAGCGTGCATGATTATGTATGAGTGTGCACGTTCATATATGGGTATGCATGAGCGTGCATGAACGTGTATGAGGATGCAGGATCATGCACGAGCGTGCACATTATTGCATGAGCGTGCACGAGCGTGCTTGTGTTTCTCCAGGTGTTCTGGGCTCGCTCTGCAGCAGGAAGCAGGGAAACCCTGCAAACCTCAGCGGTGTCTCCGTGACGGATTCACGTCAGAGCGCACGTGCACTGACAGGTGTGCATTATTTGAAGGGGAAAGGCCATCTCTGCCTCCCCCTCCATCAAAAATGAAGCCCAGAGCCTCATGGGAGTTTGAAATCTGTTCAGGGGGGACTTTAGTCCTACTGGAACCACCAGCGTGAGGAAGAGGAGAAGGAAGGTTAGCGTGCTGCTCTGTGCGTGTGCACGAGTAAAGAAAGTGGGCGGGGACTCTGAAACAATGAGCTCAGTCATCTGGGGAGTCGTGGAGGAGGAAGAGGAGGAGGCGTGGGCGAGGACAGATGTTTCCAATCAGTCTGACTGAAGAAGATGGACTTATGAGGACGGCTTCACTGAGCTGGTTAACTGGACTAGTTAGTTAAACCGGAGATGTCTGCTGAGGAGTTCCAGATGATGCCATGGAGACACCTCCTCCTCCTCCTCCTCCACCACCTCCTCCTCCCTGTTGACATTTCCAATTGTGTCAATAAAAAACGGTTTATGTTGAAATTCTTCTCGCTCCCTCTGCAGCCCCTCCCCCCCAAAAGCCCATATGAACAAAAACATGAAGGTAGGCCAAGTTCATGTCTGGGAGGGGTTCCTTCAGGAGGCCCGGGGGGCGCTGGAAAGACCAGATGTGGTTCTGTTGGGGGATGAAGAAAGGGTATGAGCACGACTTTCCTCTGAGAAAGAGGGGATGAAGCTGATGAGGAAGAGGATGGAGGACGAAGCCGGGGCAACCGATGGAGCTGAGCACGCTCGAGATGCTGTGCACACTAATGAAACTTTCTTACTTTGAGTGGGTTAATGCTGGTTAACCAGACACCATGAGTTCAGGGGCATGAAGGAAAAGGCAGGACAGAATTGGTTTAATGAAGAACATGTGACTGCTGTGGGTGGAGAACCTGTTCTGACCGCTCTGCTGCTGCAAAAGCATAATCACAAAAACTACTGTTAGGTAGAGCTGCCACAAACGATTATTTTAATAGTCGATTAATCATCGATTATTTTTTCTGGTTAGTCGACTAATCAGGTCATGCCTAAACTGAATGTAAAGCAAACATCTTAACCATCATTAGCTTTAAGATAACTAAAAATTAGATATATAACATTACCTGCAATTATACTAGTGTGAATGCTGTAAGCTGAATTTGGCCACTGAAGATGGTAGTGCTGATAGCTGAAGATGCTGTAATTGATAGCTAAAAATCCTAAAGCTAATAACTTGAAACGCTAGTATTAAAATATAAATTTAATGCCAAATTAGCCTAAAAAACAAAAAACTAAAACAAAAACTAGAAATATTGGCTAAACTCCAAAATATCCTGAAAAACTGAAAAAATCCCAAATTAGCCAAAATAGCTAGCATGCAGCTAATATTAGCTAAACTGAAAATGACCTCAGGTTTGTTCTCAATTTGCTATTTGTCAGATCCAAGTATAATATTGGTCTGATCCAAGTTTAATCCTAGTCTGATACAATTTTAATCTTAGTCTGATCCAAGTTTCATTTTAGTCTGATTTAAATTCAGTCTCAGTCTGATCTAGTTTTAATCTAGTCTCATCCAAATATTACCGATCCAAGTTTACTCTTAGTCTTTTCCAAGTTTAATCCTATTTAATCTCAGTTTTATCTTAGTCTGATCCAAAAATAATCTCAGTCAGATCCAAGTTTAAACTCAAATTGGATCTAATTTTAATCTTAGTCTAATCCAAATATAATCTTTGTTTGATCCACGTTTTGTCTTTTCCAAGTCTAATATCTAAGTTTTTCCAACTTTAATCTCAGTCTAATCCAAGTTTAATCTCAGTCTGATCCAAGTTTAATCTCAGTCTGATACCAATTTAATCTCAGTATCATCCAAATTTTCAATCTCAGTCTAATCCAAGTTTAATCTGAGTCTGATCCAAGTTTAATTGTGGTCTGATCTAATTTTAATCTTAGTCAGATTAAAATAAAATATCAGTCTGATCCAAATTTAGTCTTAGTTTTCCAAGTCTAATCGCAGTCAGATCAAAATTTAATCTCAGTCTTTTTCAAGTTTAATCTCAGTCCCATCCAAGTTTGATCTTAGTTTTTTCCAACTTCAATCTTAATCTGATCCAAGTTTAATCTTAGTCTTTTTCGAGTTTTATCTCAGAGAGATCTGGGTTTAATCTTACTCTGATCTAAATTTAATCTTAGTTTTTCCAAATTTAATCCTAGTCTAATCCAAGATAAATCTCAATCTTATCCACGTTTAATTTTAGTCTGATCCAAGTTTAGTATCATTCTGATCCAAGATTGATTTTAGTCTGATCAAAGTTCAATTTCAGTCTGATCCATGTTTAATCTTCATCTGATCCAAATTGTATCTAATGGAATCTAATCTCATTTAAATGTAATCTTGGTCTGTTTCATGTTTGGTTTTGTTTTCACCATTTTTTTTAGCTAAATCTTTTTTCTAATCTAAATGTAATCTTAGTCCGATCCAGAATTAATCGTAGTCTTATGCAAATGCTGGAAGTTTAAGATCAGATGAGTCCAGGTCTGTATCTAGTGTGGATGATTCGGTCCTCTCAGGGTCCAGATGTCTGCAGACATGATGATGTCATGAAGATGTCTTCCTTATCAGGTCCCATCAGCTTCATCCCATCACATGATGACGTAAGCAGTCAGCCCCCACCCATCTAAACGACTGATCCTCTCCCTGATGGAGAGAGGACGGGGGGAGTGGGGGGGGGGGTGTCAGGTAGGAACAGCCTCCATCTCATTATTTCAGTTTTTAAATGGGATTTTAGCCTAAATGTGAATGGTGTGTGCGCGCATGCGCATGGGAGGGGCGTCAGGACAAAACAAACTTCAAAATCAGGCTTTGGTTTGAATGTGTTGCCCAACAGAAAAAGTCCTGGACAACCGGAGTGCGCGCGCGCTCCTCCCCCCTCCCACCGCGACGTGAACAGACTGTTGCGCCGCGTGAAGGCGCTCCCCGTTAGATGCGCGTGCGTGTCTTCGCAGTAAAAGCATGCTGGTCCAAACTGATTTCTTACAAAAGACAGTTGCACCAAAAATATGGAGAGATTTGTGCGTTCACGCGCGCGCGCTTGTTTTTGAAGAGGGGGCTAGAGAGTGGACGCGCGCACTGCAGGGTATACTCACCTGTCCAGGTGAGCAGAGATGGTTTGGGCAGCAGCTTTGATTTTGAAAGTCCGGCCGGACGCGCGCTGCCATGCACGCGCCTTGCTCTAAAGAGCGTCTGCGGAGAGAAACCGCTCCAAAAGCTCACGCGCTCCGAGCTGCCTCCCCCCGCGGCTGACCTCCCGCCCCCGGACCCCTCTTTCTGTGCGTGCGCGCGCCACCGGATGAGCGGAGCCACAGGGATATAACTTCAGGACCTCTTTTGTGTGCGTGTGCGCACGCGCTGGGGATGCGAAAACATGCCCTTCTGCAAACGCACAGTTCTCCCCAGGTACGTGTCGCGGCGGGGGGGTCTGTTCGCGGAGCTGACGGACGTGTGCGGCTTCTCGCTGGGCTCCGTGCTGCGGCAGCTCTCCGACCTGTCCCGGCTGTGCGTCAGCCTCCTGGAGGAGCTGGAGGGGGAGCTGCGCGGCGTCTGCCGCCGCTGCGGCGCGCTGGAGGCGCGGCTGTCCGGACTGCAGAGGCGCGCGGCGGAGATGATCAGCGGACCCTTCCCAGGTAAGGGTGAGGGGGGCTCACCTGCGCGAGCTGGAGGCGGGGCTCAGGAGCCAGATAACGGTGTTGTCACAAACACCCGAAAAGTGGGAAAAGTTTGTGGAGCATGCGCACTGCGCAGATGAGCACGGACAGTGACATTTATCACGCACGCGCTAATTAGGGCAGCCTGGAATGCGTGTGCGCGTTTTGGTCCAGAATGGAGCTCAGACAAACGCGCGCGCTTGTTGTTTGGCTTCTGTTCACGTGCACGCCTTCCCTCACGTGAAGACAGTCACGTGATTGTCCTGAAGAATCCGCTCCGCGGGCGTGGACACACGGGTCACGTGCGTGTCCATCAGAGGAAATGTTTTCATGCAATCTCTCTCTCTGCCCGCGCACGCGCGGTCTTTGTTTGGATCCGTTAAAATACTTTCAATATGATATGAAGAGTTTTATTGAATCAGAATCACCTCTGCAGGTCAGCAGAACGAATCAATAGATGATCAAATCAGAAAAAAATGATTTTTTCGTTTCTTACAGTGGCGGACGTAGCAGTTTGGGGGGCTGGGGAAATAAAAACATGGGCCCCATGCAGTTTTATGATTATTATTATTATTATCATCATTATTATTATTAATATTTTATCTTCATCAATAGGGTAAAATATTAGTTAAGTAAATTCTTCTTTGGTCCACAACATCAATGTCAAGCATATGTTTTAATACGGATTTAAAAACTAGTTAAAAATGTGATTTTATATGAATATTTTTTACTTAGTTGCTCACTCACTTTCCAGTGAGCCTTCGGTCTTTTCTTTGATTTGTCAGGTTATTAAAGAAGGTAAAAGAAACAAAAATACTTAAAATACTTACTTAAAAATAAAGAATTCCATTCAACATTAGCATTAATCTAGCGAACTTTAGCTTTATGTGCTAAATCAAATATTTCTATTTTTATGGATCGATTATTGATCTATTAAGCTTAAATCGATTCAAATGAATGAATCAATTTTACCCAGCTCTAGTCTTAAACCATTTCATTGATTTAGGTTTTTAATGACAGAGTTAAATAATAATAGGCATGGAAATTATTTTAGATTTATTTTTCAGTGAGTCCATCTTTACTTAATAGTAAGTCTGCTCCTTCTTTTCTGACATAAATGTAAAGAACAGGAGGAAACATGTTTAGAACGTGAACTCCTGTAAGGAAACACACATCTGTGGGTCTTCAGTCCCTGATAACATCCTAATTATGAGGCTTTGGACAACTAACATGACTCTATAAAGTGAACTGTGTGTGAGATTTTGTCAACATTCTCAAGTAACCCGATAACTTAAATGTGGTTATGGATCTGGGTTAGGGGGTTAGATCTCCCAAAAAACCACAGGAACAATGGTATCAGTCTGAAGAAAGAGAGATGATGGACACAAGAGAAAAAAGAAGTGGTGCAGTGGTTAGGGTGGGATAGATCAGGGTAAGATACCCTGCCCTTGTTAAGCAACATTAGCTGGTATTGGTTCCAGCAACATCAATCAAAAGCTGACTTCTTAGCTTAACCTGAATGCTAGTATTCTGTGATAACTGACAGCTTATTTAGAAATGGCAAAGTGAAAGATTTTACAGCACTTAGGAGAATAAATATATACAGTAAAACAGCTGGTTACAGAGTTGCATAGAGTAGAGTGTCGTCTGCAAAAGGGCTGACTCATTTAGTGTGCATGCATGATCTGAACCAGAATAAGGTTTTTAGGCTAAACAGCAGAACGTTTCTGTGTCCAGAGCCAGTCTGGTTCCTACCCCCCTGTTGTTGTGCAACAACAATAAAGAATAATAATAATAATAATAATAATAAAATAGTTTATATTATATATACTGA
The DNA here is from genome assembly GCF_002922805.2 of Oryzias melastigma. Lineage (NCBI taxonomy): Eukaryota > Metazoa > Chordata > Actinopteri > Beloniformes > Adrianichthyidae > Oryzias > Oryzias melastigma. The sequence continues at coordinate 21,887,295 of NC_050529.1, forward strand.
TTGATGGTGACCTATATTTAAAGAACAATAATTACATTTAACAATTTGATTGTGATATGTGCGGATACTTGTAAAAACATATATTAATGATTATGATTGTAAAAAAGATGGCTTCATCTTCCTTCACCTTCGTTAATTATTCTTTATTTTCAAATCAACTTTTTCCCTAATACCTAAATATTTTCTCATTTTTTCATTGCTTTATTCCATAAATGATGCATTAAAAACAATTACTCAAATCAAGCTAATTAGTAAGTGTAAAAATAGAAACAAAACCAGCTATTGTAATAGTGAATATAGATGCAGCGGCTTCTTCTTCTACACAGACGTTACTGTACTGCACATGAGGAGTGCGCCCCCTAGAGGAAGTGAACAGTATTGTCAGGTGTGGCACAGAATTGTTTTTTCCACCTTTCCCGTCAAAATCTTTGGGATTAATATTTGGCACTTCAGGATCATACCATAATCCCTTTGTTACCATGGCAACAACTCTTTTAAACCACAACCTAGAGCTGAAAGCTTTATGTCAATTATAATATATTCGATTTGTGCTTCATCTAAAAACAATAAGATGTGTATTTTATTCTTGGATTTTTATTGGACGTTAAAAAACACCCATCGATGTCCTCAGATCTCACCTTTGCTGCAGAACGGTGTTTTGGACGATTAAAGTGTACGCGATAAAACTTCTTTGGACAACTTCAGACTATGATAGTGGAGACTAAACAGCCATTTTTTGACCGTAATTATCACAGTTCTCAGAGTCAGTGAATGCACCGGGACTGAAGTTACCACCCTTATCGATGTTGATATGTCCTTCGTGTTAGCCCCGCCCCAGTGTAAGCTAGTGGGAGAGTGTAAACAAATGGATGATGGGAAATGAGGGTAGGCCCACGATGGGGCCAAAAATTTTGAAACTGAAATTTTCAGATTCAAAAATGTAAAAGAAGAGTGGAAACTGAAAAAAGAAGTTTTGAAATGCAAATTTTGAGTTTTTGAAACCTAAAAACAGAATATTTGAAGCTGAAAATAATTAGTTTTGGACATTTTACATTTTTTGGGGCCAAACACCAATATTTTTTTCAAAATGTTTTATTTTTGTTTCAAGTATTTATGTCCCCAAAATAGCTCCAAAGTGTAGCAGCGGTATTCTGATTGTACTCAGACCACAGACAGAAACACGCCGGGCGATGACCTCTCACGCCACCCAGAGGATTCTATCAAAGTTTACTCCGCCCACTCCAAAAGTGGGCGACTGGATGAGACAAAGCAAAGTGACGATCTAAATTGTGCATAAATTTAAAGTTTTCATTGGAAAATCCGCGGTAAAGAAACACTAAAAATGTTCTAATGTGCGCAGACTGGACCTCTGTAGGGTTCTGCTTTGAGGAACCAGGTCTGACTGCACGAGTTGTGGGTGTGCAGACGCACACAGCCTTCCACACATCCTGTGAGGAGCTGGCCTCCCCCGTGAAAGCAGAGCTGCCAGATGACCGCAGAACTGACACGTTCGCTGGAGCTCACAGCATCCGTTTGGACTCCGCCCACTTTTTTATGAGCAGCCAGGACCTGACTGAGGACTGCATAGCTTTGTTTTTGTTGTCAGTTTGTGTACCGCCCATAAATGTGAATTTAATCAGTCTAATCTAATTCATATGACAATCAAATGGAATCTAATCCAGGACATTTTCTCCTCAGGAAATGTCCTCCAATGAGGAGAGAATGTGAAAGAGGCCAGCTCCTCCTGTTTTTCCCCCTTCTTTCTCAGCTCCCATGGGTGGATGTGAACCTCATGACTCGGGCCCCTCCCTGCTGGCCCCTCTGTCTCCGGCTGCTCTTCTATCATGGTCCGTGCTTGTGGCTTTGCTTCGGTCAGACAGGAAAAGCGGATCTCTGTCCCTCTTTGTGCTTCTTTCTTCATCGCTGATGGAGTCCGTGCGTCTTTTCCAGTATCCAAGCTTTCTCTTTCTCTGGTCCTCCCCCACCGCCGCCGTCCTCGTCCCACAGATGATGATTCAGAGGGCGGGCGCAGAAACGTACACCAACTCTCTGCTGTTTTCTCTCCACGATCGTATTTCTGTTTTTGTGGAATTTCATGTGAAGGGCTGTGAGATTTGACAGAAGCAGAATTCCATTGTGTTGACTCAATCTGAGCAGAGTTTATTCTGACAACATGATGAGCCCCCCCCCCCGGTACCGGTCCTATGTTCTGGGATAACACAGTGATGAAGAAACCCTCTCTATTGAACATGCAAGGTTGCAGTAACTTGTAGCAACCTGTAGTAATCTGTCTTTCAGAGTAAACTATATCCATATATATGATTATATTATACCTTCGGCACACGAAAGAACAAACTATTTATGAAATATGACTTACTTTACTTTACTTAGTTTTTCCTACCTGGAAGTAAGACACCTGGATCTCTTGGGCACCACCTTTCACTACTTGTTGGTACCGCCCATTTCATGAAGTCATCCTATAGTCAGTGTCAGTGTGAACTGCACGAAACAAAACAAACAACATCCGTATGCATACCCTATGTCTGCCTTTAGTTACCCCAGCCATCGCTACAACCAGTGTAGCGATTGATAGGTCTAGCAGCTAAGCACTGCTAGCTGAGGGGCAGAGATAGGAGCTGAGCACTGCTAGCTGGGTGGCAAGGATAGCAGCTAAGCACCGCTAGCTGAAGAGTGAAGCTAGTGCCTGAGCACCATTAGCTGAGTTGTAAAGATAGCGGCTTAGCATTGCTGGCTGAGTGGCTAAGATAGCCATGAGCACCACTATTTGAGTTGCATAGATAGCGGCTTAGCACCGCTAGCTGAGGGCTAAGATAGCCGTGAGCACCACTATCTGAGTTGCATAGATAGCGGCTAAGCACCGCTAGCTGAGTGCTAAGATAGCGGCTGAGCACCACTAGCTGAGGGGCAAAACTAGCATTTAAGCACTGCTAGCTGAGCATCAAAGATAGCAGCTCAGCACCGCTAGCTGAGGGCTAAGATAGCCGTGAGCACCACTATCTGAGGGGCTGAGATAGCGGCTGGCACCGCTAGCTGAGTTGTAAAGATAGCGGCTTAGCACTGCTAGCCGAGTGGCTAAGATTGCGGCTGAGCACCACTATTTGAGTCACGTGGATAGCGGCTTAGCACCGCTAGCTGAGTGGCTAAGATAGCGGCTTAGCACCGCTAGCTGAGTGGCTAAGATAGCGGCTGAGCACCGCTAGCTGAAGAGTGAAGCTAGTGCCTTAGCACCATTAGCTGAGTTGTAAAGATAGCAGCTTAGCCCCGCTAGCCAAGTGTCTAAGATTGCGGCTGAGCACCACTAGCTGAGGGGGCAAAACTAGCATTTAAGCACTGCTAGCTGAGCAGCAAAGATAGCAGCTCAGCACCGCTAGCTGAGGGCTAAGATAGCCGTCAGCACCACTATCTGAGGGGCGGAGACAGCGGCTGGCACCGCTAGCTGAGAGGCAAAAATAGCAATGAGCAACATTAGCTGAGGGGCGAAGTTAGTGGCTGAACACCACTAGCTGGGGGAGAAGATAGCAATTGAGCACTGCCAGCTTCATGGAGAAATTGGCTCTTTGTGTTAGCCTGGGTTCTGGGAGCGCTGACTCTTCCTGGAAGGGGCTGTTCCCACTTTGTGACATCAGCTTGTGAGTTGGGTGGGGCTGGGGCTACTTTTTAGAGGAATGCTCAGAAATGGATGAACGGATCAAAATACTGCTTTGAGTTTGTTTATAGTGAGGAATGAACAGTATATCACACTTGAAAGCTCAAAAAGTGGATTTTGCATGGTACAGGTCAGTCAGGATTGAACTGTAAGTTTTTAAGATAACACTGTTTTGAATCAGGAGCAGACAAAAAAATGCTGTTAGAAAAAGCTTGTAGGTGTGACGTAGAGGCTACAATCAGCGGGCCACAGGCTTGCTTCTGTATTCTGCTGCATGTAGATCCATGAACGTCTTTGTTTTCCTCGTCTGAGCTGGAATCTGGATCAATCTAGGAACTCAGATATTTAAAGTATTCACGCACAATATTAGAATGTTGAAGCTAGTACTAGGTTCCGTTAAAATAAAGACACTTCTGGTGAAAGTACTCCCCCTATGCTTCATCTGTGGAAGCGCGGCTTTGTGGTCCGCCCAAGGAATTTTCTACAAGCACTTAAAATAAAGAAATGCTATTTTAATAATATTTTCTTTGTATATGTTCTTCTTAAAAACACCATTTTCATCTTAGTGAGTCTTTAGGAAGTACTACATTGGAAACATTTAGTCTGTAATGTCTTAATATTAGGTGCCACATTTTTATTAAATATTTGCCATGTTTATTCTTTTGTACTTTGGGCCATTTTTGTTCAGTTTTTAGGGACAGTGACCAGAGATGAAACCGAATTCCATTGCAGTAAGTTTAAAGGGTCTGTGGGGGAGTTCTGTTCTGTTATCCATCACATGTGGATGGATCTGAGCCCCCCCCCCCCCTTTGCATGGAAGTAAAACTCACCAGGGCAGGTCTGTCTTATCTCCATTTCTAAGCATTTCTAGGAATAATCCCTCCAACCTGGAAGATTACCCGTAGTAGTAACTGCTTCTGTCTTCTGTAAAAGTATTCCTACCTGGGAAAGTAATTTAAAAATACTGATTGTGTCAAAGTACTGCTGTACAACTAGGGAACAGGAACTGACCCTGTGAACAAAGTCCTGTTTATGTAGTAATCTTGTAAAAAGTACTTCTGTAAAAGTACTGCATCTTTTTCATTGCTTTACACTTAATCTTCCACAGCGCTTCAGTATTTAAATGTCTGTGCGTCTTTTGCTTGTTTTTGTTTTGGTGATTGTGAGCCCTCTCTCTTTGGACCAATCACGTGACTGAACCAACGACCGATTGGATCATTTCCTCCCATCATGCCTCAGGAGCGCCTGAGGCACCTATAAAGCTCTGGATGTGGAACTTTACTTAAAGTTATAAGAGTAAGGAAAGTGTTTCTGGGAGCCGCAGTAAAAGCAGCAGGAAGTCTCAGGCAGTCGACGGCATCTGGTGAGAGTTTAGCTCACGCCAGGCGCGGTTGGAAGGCGGTTGGAAGAGATTCACGGACACGGAGAGCTCTGGCAGCAACAAAAGATCAGAAGAAGAATTACAAGGAGAAATAACTGGAATCATTATAGGTAGAAATCACTGGTTTCTGGCTCAAATCTTGGCTTGTTACCTGATTTTGATCTATTAACCAACTCAGCGGCCTTATGGTAGAGTGTCCGCCCTGAGACTGGAAGGTCGTGAGTTCAAGTCCTGGCTGAGTCATCCCAAAACTCTAAAAATTCAACTCCACTTTCAGCATTAAGGGGTTTGATTGGGGGGATAAAACTGCCAAATGATTCCCCAGTGCGCCTGAGTCTGCAGCTCACCCCTCCCGTGGAGAATAGGGCAAATTCAGAGAAAAATTTCACACACTAAATTGATTTTTTTTTAATTTACAAGTACCATGGAAACCACGACTCAACATGAGTTTATATGCACAGACTTTAGTGATGTCCAATCTTTTACTAACTAGTAGCGTTTCTTTTCCTGTCTGTGTGCATGAGAGCGTGCACGCTCATGTTGACAGCACCAGGAAGTTATATGACTAGCAGCTAGATCCTGTGTGCATGTGTAAATGTTTGTGTTCTTCAGAATACAAAAAGGAGGAGGGGCTTAGGTAAAAAGAGGAGAAAATTCACTACTTCCTGGCTTGTCCAAAACTTGACCACGCCTACTCTTCAGATGTCCCGCCCCTCCAAACAGACGCACACATCCTCATTCAGACACTCAGAGCCAAGGTCCTTTAAATTACATTCACACCGGCCTTGGCAACATGCAGTCAAGTAACCACTTTCAAAGAAAAGTCTTAGAAATTCACCTCTGAGTTGTGGGCCTACCCTCATTTCCCATCATCCATTTGTTTACAGTTTACCACTAGCTTACAGCCCCTCACACCCACAACCTAACATACCGGTTAGTAACGAGTCTCTATTCGAGTTTAAGTATTTGGACATTCTGTTTAGTGTAACAGGCACTGATAAAATAAAGAAATTACTGTGGTTTGAAGAATTCCTTATTCTTTATTTTACTCTTTTATTGTTTATGCATCTGTCATCAAATCCCACCTTTACTTTTAGATCCACGGACCACATCCTCATAGGTCCCACATGTTCTCTGTCGTTGGTCTTAAACTCTAGAAAAGGCAGATCTCTATAATTTATTTATAAATTTTATGTAACTATTTGTATTTTAGTTTTCTGTCGATGGTTGAAGTCCCACTGCATCAGACATCCCCAACATTTGAAAACTCTTCTTAAAACAATTATGAATCTTTTAAATGTACTTGCAACCTAGACCTGTTTTTATCGTTTAATTCTCATTGTCATTAATTGTTTTGATTCTACATTTATTGGAACACATTCTATGTTTATGCAAAGCTTTAGGCCACACCCCCTGAAGTATTCAGAGGTGGTGTAGTGATAAAGATTATAATAATGTTGATTATCAACACAGCCGAATAAAAGAAAACCTCAGATATATTTTTGTCATCAATTCAGGGTTGTTAATTTGGAAAAACTTTAGTAAAATGTATTATTTCTATCTCAGTTTTAAAATGAAAAAATAAACAAAATCATTCAGGAAACTGCAGTGAGATCTTCCCACCAGTAGGTGGTGCCATACACATGAAAACCTGCAGCTGCATGAAGAGCTGAGCTCAGCAGAGCCTCAGCTGAGGCTCCAGATTAAAGTTAGCGGGTTAGCTGGAGGAGAAGAACCTGGTTGACTTCAGAAACAAGCTGCTGAAAGACTAAAAGTTTCTAATTCCTCCCAGAAAAACTCCTGCTCAGCCGAGTGGCAGACAGGTGAAGTTCCAGGTGATCCTTAAGGGTTCTGAGCGGCTCAAATATGTCCTCTCAGTTCATCCTCAGTCTGCTGATTGGAGGATGTTTCAAAAATAATAACCACATATCACATAATATAACACATCTCTTGTGAGGAGAAATTAAAAAAAAAAAACACAAAACAATCCTCAAATAAGTAGCACATCCTATTTATTTGTATGTACATACATTTTTTTGAGTAACTCAGGCCAACTTTTTCAAACTTTTCAGTAGTTTTGAACAAATGCATGAATCATTTCCCCTCTAGTATAAAATCTGACTACCTTCAGGTGACTTTGTCGTGTTGTTTCACATTCTGTGTGGATTGACTTTAACTTGGTGTGTAAAAAAATAATATTTCTTTGTAAATATGAGACAAATCTGGTCTGTTCGAGTGAGAAGTAATGACTATGTGGAGATATTTTAATAAGATGCCAAATTATTATCATTAATTTTTTGTTACTGGAAAAATGTGCCATGAGTTAGCATGCTAGCTATCAGAAACTTTATTTCTTATTTTTTTTGTCCTGGACTGTAAGGAATTCAGAATTCTTCTTTCTTTTAAGCAAAACTTTCACTCCAGATACATAATCATAAGCTCATCAAAACCACCACACTCCTGGTGAAAGGAGTTTTGGGGACCGTAAACGCCCAGCTACCAAAAGAATGATGACATCACAGCAGGGGACAACGGCAAAAAAAGGAATATTCCCCCCAAAAAATGTTTCAAACTGACAGAAACTCACGTATTGGGGGAATCAAAAGGACCTTTGGCTTGGCAGCTATTTTGTGGCAAAATGGAAATTTTGGTTAATATCACAATTTTGTAAAATATTGGAAAAGAAAACTTTTGTTCATGAAATTCCCGCACGTAAGGTTTAGTCTACAATCACACCCAAAGTTTCAATGACCTTTGACCTCAGTAAGAGGCTGCCATCTTGAATTAAAAAATGAAAAACCAACATTAGTACCAGCTACAAGTTTAAACTCCTCCTAAGAAGTTTTAATCTATCACCTCTTAAGTCCTCCAGCATCATAAGAAAACTACTTGTTGGATTTGGAATTTGGAGATGTTGAATGGCGTTCACGTGGCGAGTTCGCAAAAGTAGCGTTCCCCTGTTGCTTGCACATCTTTTACTGGAATTTTGCAAAAAAAAAAAAAAATAAAATATATATATATATATATATATATATTAATAGACGAGTCGTTGGCTCTAGCTGAATGAAACAATTCAACATATGATATTACCATTATAGGAATATGGGCAACGAAAAAAGCTCTGTTGTTAAGGAAATCCAAAAATTTACTTTTACATATTCTTCTAAAAATCACATATACCTGTTTATCACCCCCATGTGATAAAAAATTAAAATGGTTGCTATGGAGATAAAACCAACAGAATTTGATTTTCAGTTTGATTTTAACGTTGACCTCCTAACTCACCTGCAAACGCCCAAATTGCTGCTAACGCTTAGCAACCTAGCAACGACTTATACGAGAAGTGCGATCAGAAAACACCCTGCTGTATTGAATACAAAACAGAATGTGGTCAATGGGGTGGGGGTGCAAATGCACGTCACTTTGTCCTTTCCATCACCATAGTAACTTGTCTGCTGGCCTGGCACCATCGCCATGACCCTGAAGGAAAGCTTTTGTGCTGAGCTCGTCCCTTCATGCTGCAGCTGCACTCCTCATCAGATCACACGGGGTGTGAGACGTGTTCCCACGCCGCGGTGCGGGTGATGTCACTGACGGCAACAGCTGTGGTGGTGATATCATGTTTCACACTCGCTGGAAAGTTTTCCATCAGTGTCCTTGTCTGCTTCAGAAATAATCAGCAAATCCAAATGGGATTTAGGTGCTGGAGAAGAGAGTGAGCAGCACCACAAACAGCAGAAAGGACCGAAAGTGTGAGTGTGAAAGTATGAGTGAGAGACTGAGTAACCAATATGTTTAAGAACACATCTGTATGAGGACAGACATGTTCAAGAACCTGACTAAGTGACTGTATTTTCCGGATTATAAG
>NC_050529.1:21896314-21897863 GCF_002922805.2 Oryzias melastigma
GCTCCTTTGTCCTAAGAAAATAAAGACACTCTTTTGCACTCTTGGGTCTGCTAACCTTGGCTGTTCTTTACACCACACCCTGACAATATGTCAATTCAGAGTATAAGTCGCAGAAGCCAATAAAAAGCAAAATAAAGGAAGAAAATATCATATATAAGTCAATTCAGAGTATAAATCGTAGGAACCAATAAAAAGCAAAATAAAGAGGGGAAAACTATAAAGAAGTCACTTTGGAGTAGAAGTCACAGGAGCCAAAAAAGGCTAAATGAAGGAAGAAAAACCCAAATATTATACAATAGAGATTATATGACACAGGAGCCAATAAAAATCAAAATAAAGGGGAAAAAATCCATAGTGTATATAAGTCAATTCAGAGTATACGTCACAGGAGCCAAAAAAAAGCAAAATAAATAAGACAAAAACATATATAAGTCAATTCAGAGTATAAGTTGCAGGAGCCAAAAAAAGCAAAATAAAGGAAGAAAAAAACCTTAAGTCACTTTAAGTGTAACATCAGGTTTACACCGCATGCAGAAGCTCTGCGAAGCAGCACAGAACGGAGGCCACTTCCACCGTGGTAGTCCGCGGCCGGCGCGCACTTTTGCGATGTGGTCTATTTTTTGCACGAGGCGCGAGGGATCTGCGTCAATTCTGGCAGGACGTTACGCCAAGTCACACGAGAAAATATAACCAATTTTTCATTTCTTTGTAGCTAAACAGACTGTAGAGATGAAAAAAAAAGAAAGAAGTAAAAACCATATATATGTCGCTTCGCATTATAAGTTGTTGAATCATGAAAAATCCAAAATAAAGACGAAAAAAAACAGAGTCAATCCAGAGTATGAGCTGCAGGAGCCAAAAAAAAAGCAAAATAAAGAAGGGAAAACCATATATAAATCATCTTGGAGTATAATTTGCACTTTTGGGAGAAATGTGCAACTTTTCTAAACAAATCCACCAAGCTCTGCGTATTGTGTTCACACCAAATGCAATTCACGCTTCGAATTCTGCCGCCTCTTTTTGACGTGCCACTAATTTATGTTAGCAGACACTTTAGACGCCTCAAATTCAATGTTTAATGCTTGTCCAAAAACATGTTCATAAACTGGATGCTCCCATTACGTGTGGGAGAAGCAACAGCTAATATTTTAGCCTCATTGCTACATGACTGTATATCTCTCTCACAGTGCATGGAAGAGACGCATGTTGTTGAAAGATCAGGTCATTTATTTTGAAGAGCTCTACAAAGCATTGGTAAAAACATTTCCATGTCTGGGTTCATGGGATCATTCTTTTTTATGGTGATTTTTACCTTCTATAGTGAAGGAACAGCGTCTGAATGACGGCGCTTTCAGCGGTACTTCTGTGTTTCTGTAACCCACTTTGATGACTTGCTTTCCTGCATCAGTCTGAAGAGGAAAAATTGAAAATAAGAGTAATATTGTCTTGATGCAAATAATAAAAGTATCGAAGTTCAGGAGAAAAATAATCCGATTCTCCTCCTTGTTTGTTTTGGACACCCTTCTTCCTCTGTGTTCCAGTCAACAGC
>NC_050529.1:21898737-21958201 GCF_002922805.2 Oryzias melastigma
AAACCATATATAAATTGCCTTCGAGTATAATTCGCACTTTTGGGAGAAATGTGCAACGCTTCTAAACAAATCCACCAAGCTCTGTGTTCTGTGTTCACACCAAATGCAATTCACGCTTCGAATTCGCGTCTGCCGCCTCTTTTTGACGTGCCACTAATTTATGTTAGCAGACACTTTAGACGCCTCAAATTCAATGCTTAATGCTTGTCCAAAAACATGTTCATAAACTGGATGCTCCCATTACATGTGGGAGAAGCAACAGCTAATATTTTAGCCTCATTGCTACATGACTGTATATCTCACTCACAGTGCATGGAAGACACGCATGCTGTTGAAAGATCAGTTTATTTATTTCAAAGAGCTCTACAAAGCATTGGTAAAAACATTTCCATGTCTGGGTTCATGAGATCGTTCTTTTTTATGGTGATTTTTACCTTCTATAGTGAAGGAACAGCGTCTGAATGACGGCGCTTTCAGCGGTACTTCTGTGTTTCTGTAACCCACTTTGATGACTTGCTTTCCTGCATCAGTCTGAAGAGGAAAAATTGAAAATAAGAGTAATATTGTCTTGATGCAAATAATAAAAGTATCGAAGTTCAGGAGAAAAATAATCCGATTCTCCTCCTTGTTTGTTTTGGACACCCTTCTTCCTCTGTGTTCCAGTCAACAGCAAATACTGATAGACACACCTACGGAGGGAAACATCCGCTAAAGGAAACCGGTTGTTAGTGGAAAAACAACAAATATATGAGCCTATTTCTGTTTTTAAAAACACATAAATGCTGAGTGCAAATCCCACCTCTGGGCAAACTTTGCATAAAAAATAAAAAATAAAACTCTAAAAAGATGGGTAATGATTGAAATCTGAATTCTTCAGTTTTTAACACAAACGAATGACACTTGCTGTGATGGAGGTTTTTATGTGAATGTGTCTAACATTTTTGTGTGCTTGTTCAGGAGCAGCTATGTAACAATATCTTTTGAGTGTCAGATCTGTTTACTCTTTCATAAAGTGTTCCTCATTCCACCTGCACACCTGTTCTCCTAAGTCTTTCCTTTCCCGCCTTTATTTCTGAGTGTTTCTGTGCCAACAGTTCAGTCAGCTCCTCCCTCCTTCACCTCCTTCCTGTTGCTTCTTCTTTTGATTCTTGTGTTTTTGAACTCAACTTGTTCCAGTCTTCAGAAAACACTAGACTACAGAGCAGCTGTTGGAGGTACTGAGATACTCTGTGTGTGTTTCAGTATGTCTGTGTGTGTATGTGTGTATATGTTTATCTGTATGTCTCTGTTGTGCCTGTATGTATATATGAGTCTGTTTTTGTGTGTAACCATATTTGTGTATTTTTGTGTATGCTGTACATGTGTTTGTGTTTATGTACACGTATAGATGCATGTTTTTTTATGTTATTGTGTTGTTATTGTATGTACATGTGTGTTTCTATGTTCTTTTTGTCTTTGTGAGTCTTTATTTTTGTGTCTATGTGTGTGTAAGTCCTTGTTTTTGTGTGTATGTCGATTTATGTATCTTTTTCTGTGTGTTAGTCTTTGAATTTGTGTGTGTGGATGTCTAGGTTGTGTGTATGTATTCTTGTGTGGTTTTGTGTGTACTGATATGTGGTTGTGTGTGTTTCAGTATAGTAAGATGCATCTGTTTTTGTGTTGGTTTGTAGAGTCTAAATGTCTGAATGTTGTTATTATATGTTTGCTCTGAATCTGATCTGAAGTGAAGGAAATGAGTCTTGATATTTTTAGCTTCATAGAACAGCAGGCTATTATTTTGAGTATTGATGAGTCTTTGAAGGACAAATCTGAGTGTATTTGGCTTAAACTCTGATTTTGTGAAAGAGATTTTTTGTTTGTGTCTCTTAAAACTCATATTATGTGGTTGAAGTGTAATTCCTCCTTTAGTTTGGCGTACTTACATTGTGTACAAATAAACATCTTGGTTCCTGTTGATTGAAATGCAAAACAAGTACACTAGTTTGGATGAATCACAATTGATGATACTATTTTCTCGTTTTAGCTTCAGTTAGAATAAAAAATCTCCAAACTGTCACATCGTCACTTAAACGTTTTTCTAAAACCATAAAATGAATTATTTTTTTTCTTAGAAAAGGTCCTTTAACATCCATCAGCTGATGCAGGTTGCTGAAAACAGTTTTGTGCTTAGACACAAAGGCTTCATGCTTTCTGAGTACTACTATAACAGTCGGGTGATCCGGTTTCTGTGGAAGACATTCATTTCTGTTGTATTTGATGTAATCTGGAAGGACCTGCAGCTCTTAGCACAGCCTGACGTCCCTGAACATCTGCCAACATCTGCTTGGTAAAGGCTGCAAGAATTTTATGATGTCGTTTTTGGCACAAATGATTCAAATGTGAGATCACAGTTTCCTGTTCTTGGAGGGAATGTTCTAGAAATTGTGGAATGCGTTCTTAAAGTCATTGCGTCTTCTGTTCAAAAAGAAATGGTGCCTCTTCATCTGAAAGTGTGAACAGGTTCAACAGGTTCATCTAGATTCTGGATGAAATTTCTTTAAAAATCTGCTTCAGTTACTTAGTTGTGCATCTTTGTGTCCTCACAACTGAGCCAAAGGCGACATCAGAGTAAACATGTAGGCATGTGGGCTGGTGATCTTATAACATCGGAACATTTTTCAGTTAGTTTTGTTTTTAGAACAGACACATACTAAACGAAACGAGAGAGCAAGCAGTACAACAACAGAGAACAGACAAAAATACAACACAACAACTAAACAAAACTTATCAGCTCTTTGCAGGGTTTCTTTAAGTAGTATTACAGAATACATTTCCATTGTTTGCTGATGATACTCAGCTATATTTATCTGTTGAACCAGTTTGTATCTGCCAGTTTCGAAGGCTTTGAGCGTTTATTAAGAATTTAAAGACTTAAAACTGTAATCATCTTGGTCTTAATCACATCATAGATCCAATTGGTAACAACACGATCCGACTGGTCGGCATTGATTGGGTCATCAGTCCTACTGGAGTCCTTTTTGATTTTTTGTTGAACCAGAAAAAAACAAATATGTAAAAACGCAGTTAAAACACATACTTCATTGTTTACTAATAAAAATCCCCTCAGAACCAGAATAAACCTCTTGTGCTATCCTGGGTATGTTGACATTGGGAGAGGGGTCATCTGGACCCCACAAGACAGCATGCCGAACTCTATTTATCAATGATTTTTGATTTTCACTGGTGTCCGCGGCAGACATGAAATCCTGTCCAACTTCCTTCACTTTTGTCATGGGATGGATCACACGTCAATGTAAGGGTGGGGTCATTTGGACCCCATAAGATAGCACAAGGGTTACAAGAGTGCAAATAAAATACTTTCAACTACTTTAAGCTAGAAAGAATAGTTTTTATCCTGGACTTGAACATTGTCATAGTCCATCATGATCAGGAAAACATTTTTATCTGCGTGTTTGGTTCTGATTCTGGACGCCAGCAGCAGGTCTGTCCTTGAACTTCTCAGAATTCCTGCTGGTTCATGTTGGACCAACATTTTAGTAATGAACTTTGGCCTTAAACCACGAAGAGACTTGTTTTAAACCAAAGATCTTAAGAGAAAACTGATGTGTCCCATGTGAAAAAATCCATCTTGGTCCAAGTTAGACAGTAGACCTTCTATTCTATTTTTAAGAAGATAAAAGTCTGATGATGTTCTGGATGTATTGTGATCATTAAAGTTCAGGGGTTTGGAGTCCATGATTACTAGATTCTAACCTGACTTGTAGGTTTTCAGACTGATGGTGATTGTAGACACTTTTTTGGTGTTTCCCTTGGTCATTGATGATTACCTCAATATGTCTGTGTTTACCCACTTACAGATGTTTTAGATCCACTCAGTGATTTGTTTATTACAGTGACAGAGTAACACATTGACTTCCATAGTATAGCACACCTGCAATTACTTCACAAGGAGAGTTGTCATGTGTCAAACTCATTGACAGTAGAAATCACTGGACATATCAACTTCTCCCCTCTCGTTCTACAAATAGGAAGTACCCTCTCGTTTCAAGAAGCCAAAATGCTATAGACTTCCATTGAGAAATAGACACCATTGACATATATTATTTAACTGGACAAAGTGAGGTGTTGACATCACCCATAGAAAATGCCTTACGTCTCCGTCACCATGGCTTCCCGTTCGCCTCCCGCCATGGTGTAATCCATAAAAGTGATTGGTCTGAGTCCTGTTTTTAGGGGAACTGTTGTTGCCAATCATGAGTAAGCCACTAAGCCAGTAAGTCCACACCCTGTCTACTGACAGCGGCTCGAGTGAATCTGTCAATCAAAAAGCCAAAGTGGCAGCCATATACTGAGGCATCTGATTGGTCAGTTCATAACTTGAATAATTTGTGATAAAGAAAATATATCATGAAAAAAAATTAGTATTAGAAGATGTTAAGGAGAATGTATCAGAGCAAGAACTGTTATTCTGACAAATAAATCCACTGAGAAATAGCTGGACTGTATGACTCACGTTCCACATTGAACCCAACACTGGCTCCAAGTAGTCAAAATCCATAGACTTCAATGGAGAAATAAACAGCTAATATTTATTCATTATATTTGTCACAAAACCTTTCTTCTTCTACTACATGTTTTAACACCTTTACTTGGGGCTTTTCCTATAGGTGACATCACACTCATTCTGTCCAGTTCTCTTATACAGTCAATAGTTGTGCCCCAGCCAGGTAACTTGGCTTCATTGGTCCAGTAGCCCTACACACAGTTAGTTACTTCAGGGATTCATGAATCAGGGATTATATTAAATCTGATCTGGTGGGGTACCTGGACCCCCAGGTGGTCAGTTTTGAGTCAATGCTTTCATGTGCACACTCAATCTGTAGTTTTGATTCTTGACGTTTACTGGTTAATTTGTCATTAATTTTGCCTGTCACTCGCCTGTGCCTTCCACCACCACCCTTTAATGATCCCATTGAACTTATTGACTGTACATAGAGAAGTGGAATGAGCAAGTGTGACATCACCCATAGAAAACGCCTTACTTCCGGCTCCAATGAAATGAAACCAATTCATTTGTAATTTTTCCGCGATATACACGTCACTGTATTGGAACCACATGACAGTGATTGGTCCAAGTCAATCTGCGTTAACGTTTCTATGACAACTACAGTCACCAATCATGATTGAGCTTGTGGGAAGTCCACACCAGATGCTTTTACTGAAGTATCTGATTGGCCAGTTGTGATAAAAAAAAACCAAACATAATGAAAAAAATCAAGATGTTAAAAAAAAAGGTATGGTTCTTCTGATGTATGCAATGACTGAGTAATCGCTGTGAATGGAAGTCTATGGGATTGTGGCTTCTTGGAGCCAGCAGGTACTTCCTGTTTAAAACATGGGGTTGCTCAGTCCAGTTCTCTGTATACAGTCAATGGGCTAGATTGAGCTGAAACCTTAGAGGAATCTCTGATGGAAGGAGACGGGGGAGGCAGGGATTACCATGGATTAGTAATGGTTTAAGGGTGTTTGTCAAATTGATCCCTGACACATTTTCTTTGTGTAGGTGCCATGTGACCAGAAGCATCAGCTGCTTAAAAAAAGAGGAGGAGGTGAAAGATGTCAGTTGGGTGTGATGGTGATTAAGCATTAGTCACATCATCACTGATCCCAGCTGCCAGATCTGGTGTGTCTTCAGAGCTAACCTGAGCACCAGGAGGCTCTCGTCTCCACCAAAGATACGCTTCCGGCGGCTGGTGTGTGTTAGCTCGATGTGAGAGAAAGGGAGTCATCGTAGCCGGGAGAAAAGGTTGGGGTAGATTTATGAGGAAGCGGCACAGCTCTCTGTAACGGATCAATGCAAGGACACACGTGCACGCTCTGAGCTGCATTCAGTAACAATGCCCTCCGCAAGCTGCATGAGAGCACAGCTCGGGGAAAAAAGTGAGTGATGTTTGACGTGAACATGAAGCCGTCATGAGAGGAATCTGGAGTGCTGCCTCCATCGTCTGCTTCATCGCTGCAGTTTATTTCATCATCATCCTCTTCTTCTTCACTTGTCTCTTCCCTCTCTTTTCTAAATCTCTTGCTAATCCTCAAAAACTTATAGTTGACCATCAACTTTATTGTTTTTAGTCATTTTCCTGTTAGTTAATCACCTTTAACCTTAAGGTCACACGTTTAATTACATATCCCTCTGTGTTTACACGTTGTAACTCTAGTCCTTATATTCAGATTTAGAAAACGTGTTTTGTGTCACAAATCAATTAGTTGCCAACACTGGGATTCCTATAGCTATAACTGATCAGATCTGATTCAGACACACAGCAGTTCTCACTATTTATCTGGTTATTTATTTATTTATTAGCTTTATAACGGTCTGAGCAATCAATTGAAACACAATGTTTCCAACTTTTAGCAAATGAAACCCGAGTCCTAATAAGAGACAGTTGCAGTTGGAAATAAGACTGTATTCAGACTGGACACATTTGGTCCACTTAAAGGGTAACCAAGCCCTAAATCAACTTTTTTTGGCTGCTGATCTCTAAAAATGGGGCTTTAAAAGTGCTGTCTGTTGGTCATTGACACATTTTTGACAAATTAAAATAAACTTGTTTAATTCCTGAAAATCTAGTTAAAAACCCATCTGTGTGCTGCCCCCTAAAGGTTGAAGCGAGGTATTACAGTTGAATTTTGTGATTGGTGAAACTATGTAAGTTTCAGAAGTCTCACATCATGATCTGCAGTTCCAGTAATGATGACAGTCCTGCCCCCAAGACCCTCCCCTCTAACAGGATTTTCAAATTTCTGCTGTGGGTGGAGTCAGCCTCCAACTTCTCTGTTTCTTTACCCTTTAAAGTGAACCAGAAATAGTTTCCCTGACACTGCTAAAGAGCATTCTTACATGCTTTTCTGTCTTGTGATGCGGCACCCGGTGATGCTGTGACGTCTTCCTAAAAGATAGCTTGTAGCTTTAACTACCACAATGAGACACAGCAACTCATTAAAATTTGGTCAGGTGAATGCAGGCAGATAAAAACAACTTTAACATGATACAGATCGCTTCTTTTCCTTACAATCTATATGTCATAAACATTTAGCGTACCATCATACCCGTTGCTAACATCGGCACTCACAGCACATCTTCTAGCCAGTAACCGTCCAAATTAAGTGGAGTCGGTTCGAACCAAGGGATTTTCCCCATTAAGAATACACTTCAGTTTTATTTATATAGCAGTATCACAAAAAAGATCCTCCTTCTTCTAAAAATCCTGATTCAGGAAAAAAAGGAAGAAACCTCAGGGATTTCCACATGAAGGAAGGATCCCCTCCCAGGACGGTTAAAGAATAATTAGTTTATCTAACTCTACAACTACATGAATAGAGTTCAGCCAGATAGAACTGGGGGACAGGTGGGGGCGAGATCCACAACCAAGATGAATCTGAAATCTTTCCCGCTCCCCTGGAGGGAAGTGAGAAAGAGGAACAACACGTGAATCACACTGCACCAAACAGAAGCACACAGAACTCAATAAATGAAATAATAGAGGATAGAGGAGAGGTGAAGGAAATGAGAATAGAGGACAGAACCCCAGAGGTGATGTGGTCCACCCTCAGATTTGAAAAGTCTGTAATAGAAAAAAAGTTATAGTAAAATAATTGGCCAGTAATTATGAGGGCGGGGCAAAGCAACGAGAAAAAGAATAATGGAAGTCCTACCCTTTGCAATCCTTGACAGGATAATCCACTTATTCAAACTTTTTATTTCGTTGACCAATTTTGAACATAGGATACTTTTTCCTGCTACTTTAGTACAGTGGTGGCATGTTGGCTGGACGATGACTATGGGAAAACAGTGAGAAGAAATGTGTATCACGTTAAAATTGTTTTTCATTTCAGTTTCTCATCGATGCTCCACTGTGGTTACCTCCAATAATACCTGGGTGTAGTGGCCGTTTCGTCCGGTTGTTCAACTCCGAGTCTGTTCAGACTGAGGAGACTCAGAAGATGGGTCATGGAACGGTTTCTGGTTCTGGAACCGTTCTTTGGCATTGTTAAGGACTGCTGTCAGATAAAGAGCTCTCTCCTTCAGAGCTTTGGTTCCATCCGTCTATGATCAATCTCCCATTTTTCTCTGAGAGAGACCCCCCACCCCCCACGCCGGAAATTCTCTCCTCTCTGATTGGCTGTTTTTTTCATGAACTGAACAGCTGGATTCTCCTGGCTGCAGCACGCAGACAAATTCACAATTCCCTCTGTTCCCGCGTGTATCTCTCCCGTGCACGCTCATGCACCTTGCTGCATTCTTGGTGAGCAGTTCACGTATGTGGAGACTTACGCCGGAGAGCATCACAGCCACACACACATGCACGCTCTCCCCTCATCGCTGCTCTGATCCCTGTGCACGTTCTGCTGTGCTCCAACGCCTCGGCTCGCCGCGGATTTCAGCCGCTCGCTCGTTGAGCGCTCAGTAACCAGAAGGTGTGTGGTGATGGCATGAGGCGGGGATGTTTTGGGACAGGAAGAACACTGCAGGAAATTCCCAGCGGCGGTCCAAAGGCAGACAGCGGCCAAAACCCAACACAGGTACCTCCACCGTTTACCTGTGCTGCACCTTTGCTCCATCCATCCCATTTTTTACTCCGTCCCAACTTCCACCACCCCTCTTCCTCCAGTATCTTTTGTCTTCCATTTATTTTTTATTTATTTCCGTTCATGACCTTTTGCACAGAAATACTTGTGCACACGCCTCATGCACATCCATCCTGTGCATGTCATTCTCTCAGTTTTCAATTATCTCATTTGTCTCCAACAACATATTACTCCTTCATGCAGACACGTGCACACATACGTGCACGCTGGCGAGCTTCCGTTCAATGTGTTTTATCTCTGCTGGTGAGGGAAGCCAGCAGGACCAGCATTCAGCATCCACCGATGTCCATTATTGTCCTTCATCCCCTCTGAGGTCTATTTCTCTCTATACTTTCCATCTGCCTGTTTTCAGTCTTTTATCTGCTCAGATCCGGCGGGTCTGAGTCCCTGTCCCAGGATGGTTCAGACCCGTATTTCTGTCTGTATGTCTGAAGTGATTCATCTTCTGCTGGACCTCAGTGCAGTTTCGCTCCTCTTCCTCTTGTCCCGTAGATTGATAGAAAGGCTGACGATTGCGGTGGTATTTCTGTCACACATTTTACGCTTTTCCCGCTGCAGTCTTGTGCACACGCGTGCACGGAGAGCTGCACGAGACCACTAGTGAGCTCTCTGAGGGTGAAGAGAAAGGCAGCATGGACGCGAGGAGGGGAGGGGCTTCACCAGCAGAGCTGATAGGAAAAAAAGATGAATGTCTGTGAATGTGTGAATACACACAGGTGTACACATACATGTGGAACACACACATTAAGGTGACATAGGCATATACATACTGAGACACACAAACGTACGCGCACAAACACACACACACACACACCCATACTCACACAGATGCGTTAAGGAGACACATGCACATGAACGTACCCAGATGCAAAAACAAACACACAAACACACACACATTAAGGAGACACATACACACACTCATACACAGACACACACATGCACAAACACACCCCCATACCCACACACACATTTACTTACATACACACACATACACGCAACCAGACATAATGGAGACGTGCACACATAACCGGACACACACGGACAAACATATACATTAAGGAGACACATGCACACACTCATACACAGACACACAAACAAACACAAACACACATTAAGGAAACACGTGCATACCCTACACACACATACACGCACACAGACAATACAGAGACACGTGCATACACATATCCAGACACACGCTCACAAACATATACATCAAGGCGACACAAGCGCACAGCCACACACACAGTAAGGAGACACGTGCACATGAACATACCCAGATGCACACCCACACACACACACACATTATGGAGAAAAATGTGCACACACAAACACACATATTAAGGAGATACATATTCACACTCATACACAAACATGCACAAACACACTTTAAAGAAACACGAACATTCATACAAACACACACATTTGCATTTAAACATACATACATCCACAAAACATTACGGGGACATACACAGACACATCCAGACACACAAACACACATTACGGGGACACAAGTGCACATCCATACACACACAGTAAGGACACACATGCACATGAACATACCCAGACACACACATGCACCAACACATTAAGTAGACACGTGCGCACACTCATGGACAGACACACACACACAGTAAGGACACACATGCACATGAACATATTCAGATGAACACACACAAACAAACACTATACAAAAGTTAAGGAGACAAATGTGCACACTCACACGCACGCACATTATGGAGACACATGCGCACGCACAAACACACATTAAGGAAACACGTTCACAACACCACACACACATTTGCATGCATTCACACATACACACACACACAGACATTACGCAGACACGTGCATACACAAATACAGACGCACACACGCACAAATACATACATTAGGGAGACACAAGTGCACACCCATACACACAGAGTCATGAACATATCCACACACACATGCACCAACACATTAAGTAGACACGTGCGCACACTCATGGACAGACACACACACACTTACATTAACGAATCAAATACACACACCTATACACACACACAAACACACACATTAAGAAAAGAAGTACATATAAATACCTAGACTCACACACATCTACACTCATTTGTGTATAAACATACACATTAAGAAGACACGCCCTTACCCATATACAAACACACACATACACATTAAGGGGGCACACACACACTTACATACAGACACTTTGCACACATCCATGAACTCCACACAACCACACACACACCTACAAACACACAGATTGAAGCATGCAAGACAGACATGTACACTCTTAAAGACAGATACACACCTTCACAATTGAATTAATACACAAAAAGGTCACATATGATTGCACACACACTCAGAAATATTGTACACATGCAAACATGTGAACATCACTTAAACACAAACACACATGCATAGATAAATGAAACACACACACACATACGCACGTAAAACACATGCACATACCTACAAACGCACATAAAACGTGCACAAGAAGTTGCACACACATGAAGGACACCTCCCTTACATACACATTCACATCTAAGCACAACGACACACATGCAGACACAGAAAACACACATTCATATTATATATCACACAAACATTCCCAAAACACATTTACACACACAACACATGTTCATTCATGACAAACATGCCCAGACAACACATACACATGACTACACACATAAAGACTACACGTACACACACATCCACAAAAACACATTTACACAAATAAAGGAAAAACTGGAGCACAAACAGACACATGTACACTTCCACATACACATGCACTGGCTGAAAAGCCAGAAAGGATACACGTGCACACACACACACACACACCCCCACACACACAGAAACTTGCTGACAGTCATAGATTCTTTAATTTTTGCAACAGTTTTCCTAATATATGTATATATATTGTTGTTGTTGTTTTTACCATTGATGTGATCAAACTGTTCATGTTTATTCATAATATAACACATGACATCACTTTCACCCCCCCTCCTTCCCACTTTCTTGTGGTTTAAATAGTTCATGAGACATCGATCGGTGGAATATGATTGGAGGAAAAAAACATCAGAAATATGAGCAGGGAAAAGAGGAGGAGAAGAACGAGAGACGCTGGACGAGAGGTTTGCTGAGAGGGAAAGAGGAAGACAAGAAGGGAAGAGGAGGAGACAAAAAGCATGCCTGGGAGCATGTGTGAGCCAGAGGCTGCTGTTGCCATGGCGACCATGCAGGTGTTGAGGCTCGTCAGCTGATTGCAGCTGCCGTACCTGCTTTGTATTTTCTCGGTTTAAACGCAGCGCCTGCAGATTTCAGCAGAAACGGTCCCATCTGAACGAAAACAGATGCTTACGATGAAGACGAAAACACGTTATCTGAGCCCACGTGGATTCATGAATGAGCAGAATTACAGACGCATGCGCCAAACGCACGTGGGATCTCTGTGCCGGCTTGAAGAGATGAAGGTCATCCAGAACATGTAAAACAAAAAAAAATGCAGAAACCTAAAAATCACCTTCAGTTTACAGAATGAATTAAGAAAAACTTTGTCTTAAAGATGCAGAACAATGCGATAAAGAGTCATCAAACTGGATTAAGTCGGACTATGTGTGGACTCCCTGAGCGATGGGTCCATCACACCGGCAGGGCAGCGTGTGGCGGCAGAATCATGATTTGTTCAGCAGGTTTTGAAAACTGACGTCAGCTGATCGCTGTTATTTTAATCCTTCATGACTCAGCGTTGGTATTTTGGAGGGAAAGTGTGGGACTGTTATGCTTGCTAAGCTGTAAATGCAGCCATTAAGTTTGAGGGCAAACAGGAGATTTACTGTAAAAATACTGAAGCTACATCTGTTTCTACTGTCATCTCTGCACCTTTTCTTTCTACTTTACAATTTGCTCTAATTCTTTATCCTTTTCAATGTCAATGTTTGATATTCTTTTTAGTTCTGCTATTTTTTATACAAATATATTTTAAATACATTAACAATAGCTTAGCAATGACCCTGAAACTGTCCAAGAAATTCAACTCAAAGTGGTGTACTTACACTTTTTTTTATTTTAAAGGTAGATATTAAAATGTTTTTTTATGTTTTAGAACAATGATAAACCACGTAGAAACATAAAAAATGTATAAAACCACAAATAAAGCTAAGACTAGGTAAAAATAGTGAAAAATGGCAAAGCTCCAAAGATTTATTCCTAAAGGTTTCACAAATATGTGTTTAAAATTCAAATCTAAAAACCAAGGCTAGGTTAATAAAATCGATTAAAGCTTAATAGATCAATAATTCATACAAGTGCAGATCAATAACACATAATGCAGCAGATATCCGTACATTTCATTTTCTAATAAAAATCAGTGAATATGTTCGTTTGCTGGTAGTATTAGCTTGTAATATACGTCCATCTCAATGTAGCATTTGGCTAGTTAGCTTAATTTTTTCCAATCATTTACAACCACTGATAGATTTTAATAACATTTTCAAAAGTATTTCGATGTTGGTATCTATAACATTAGTTGTAACAAAGCTGTCACTGCAGTTTTGTTGGTTTTGCTGCAATTTAACCTGATAAAAAGAAAACAAACATAAAGAAAAACACATAAAGTCTGTTAGCTTGATGCTAACGTATAATGGAATTTTCCATAGGACGGCTAACGCTAACACTCGATCGGCGTAAACATACATTGCTGACTCGTTGAATTTTAAATTCTAAAAAGAATTTCTTCTTCTTCTGGAATAACATGTAATGTTATAGCGTGATCACCACCTAGTGGCCAAACTGAAACATCCTCCAGGAAGGGCAGAACAATTGTTGGAGCTTCTCTGTTTGAGAATCCATGTAACACTGTATGAATCTCATTATAATTTCACTAATACATTTTACAGTATGTGAACTGTATCAGGTTAGTATGAATATCTTCATAACATATATAGATTATTAATATATTTCTAAACAAATATGCCTAAATGTGTAAAATGTGTAAAGTCTAAAGTGAATTGAACATTGAAAGAAGCTTGAAAGACCTACTAAAAAGTTTTTAAAAGTTTCATGTTACATTTTGAATGAAAACTATACATGAAACAGCCGATGTGATTGACAAACTCAGGTGAGTTCAGACTACTTAGGGTTAAAAAGGATACAGATCATTTTAGAAAAACACACATTCACAGTTTAAAAGGTTTTTAAGGCTGATTTAGGATGTAAATAGTCACTTTTGTTCATGGTAAAATTTGATTTGGTGGAGTAATACAGATTTTCTTTTAGCTTTCTGCATCTATCTTTGTCTGAAGGATCGTCTTTGTTTGTACTGCAGCATTTTTCTCAAGGGATCCAGACTAGCATTGCATTCCCACAAAAAAAAAAAAACTTTACTTAGTTGACTTTTGTAGAGTCTCAAAACAGCCACTTTGTGTTATTGAGACTAGAATTCTCCCACACTGACTCGAGCTGTTTGAGGGAATTATTTATAGATGGTAGATGAATGAGACTCCAGAAAAAAACAGCAACATTATTTTATATTTTACAAATCAGGAACAACTTTCGTAAATCAACAAGAGCATCTAAACTTCCTTTGATGGTCAAGAAATGATTCCTCAGACGATTGGAGAGAATGGAGACGTCAATGTGAACCTGCTGGTCTGTGATTGGATGGTTTTATGGCTCATCTTTAACATCTTTAACATAACAATCGTTTTTTCTTTTTAAAAGAGCATTTGCTTCTCATTTCAGAGGCAGTGCTACAGTTTTAGTTCATTTCTTCATCGCTGTTCAATGACGTGCAGGAGAGCTCAGAGCTCAGACATGCTCCACAGTCACATTTCTGTCAGTGCAGATACTTCAGATGACATTCCAGTGATGCAACTTTCTGTTTCTCTGATGCTATGAAATCGTCTTATTCTTCAGAAAATTTGGTTGGATCTGCTGGTGTCTCCTCAGATCCACTGAGCCAAGGCCGGATATAGGTATGGGCAAAGCCCCGCCCCCAAATTAGCAAAGAAATAAATACCAAAAAAAACACACACAAAACAAACAAAAATGTACAAAATAAAAGGCAAAAAAGTAGAAGGACGAACAAATACTATAGACATAAAAAAGACGATAAATGGAGTCACCACAAGGTACAAACCAGTGTCCTGCTCGTGCCCGTCCCTAGCCCGGTGAATACAGAGGGGGAACATTCAACACAGAACAAATAGATCAAACATATGGATGAACTGATATGATGGTTAGTGACTTGGAGGGATATGATTCAACCAAATGGTGGGACGAATTTAGAAAACATGTTCTTAAAAATATTGATTTGTTTATTACTCCCCAAAGTACGGAGGCCCTGAAGGGACATTAAAGGAAAAAAAAAACTTTTTTTTCCCCCAAAAATTTAAGTAAAAATTTATATTTTTTTCTGGTTACTAACTGGTGACAATAACCTGAAAAAAAAAATTACTTAAATTTTTTTTTTTCAGTTACTATCCGGTGTGCATCATTCACTAACCAGAACATTTTTATGTCTAAAAAAACCCAAAATGTCTGGATGGTGTGCACTAGATACGGTGTGCACTAGATAGTAACTTTTACAAAACTGTTGTGTATTTTTAGAAAAAAAATAAATAACTTAATTTTTTTTTACTTTGATTTCGCTTTAGGGGAAATAATCAGCAGAAAAAAAAACTATTTTTATCTTTTTCTTTTCTTTTATGGGTAATTAAAGGGTTAGATTTAAATTTTATCAGCTGAAGTTGACTCACTGAAGAGGAAACGCTTCAGATTTTTCTGACCCCTCTCTTAAAACATATCTACTTATAAATTTACCAGAGGATAAAACCGAGATATTTGTATTAAGAATGATAAAACTAATGTCAGTTTTGCAGCTTCTGGACTTTTGTTTTTGATCAGAAAGTTTTTAAATCATGTGACATTTAGTTTTCCAGTTTGAATTCCTGGAAACCCCCTGAAAGGTCACATCTGTGGTGTTTTAGTCAAAGGAAAAGACGGAGACGAGGACTCGATTCTGAAGTTTTGGGTCAGATTGGAGTCAAATCTGTTCAGATGAGCCTTTATGTTGTTGTTGGTTTTGGTTCCTTGTTTTAGGGACACATGTGCAGAGGTGTGGATCCATGTTTCCACGGTAACGGCTGGTGCATGTGAAACACCCCCCCTATAAACTGGCATGACCCTCCCTTCCCACATTGGTGTTACTGGAGGTAGGGGGGGCTCTGTCAAATTTGCTGACATCAGTAAAAAAGTCTGGTGGAAGTCCCTCCTCTGCTCTGCTGTGACTAACATCTCAAACACTTTGATGATTCCTCAGTGCTGAGAGATGGAGGAGGAGGGGGGGGTAATAAACATGGAGGGGGGGCACACGTTTCCTCCTGCTTTTCCTCACACGGTCGGAGCGTCCCGTCGCTCATACTTTTCTGGCTGGTGTTGCTCACATGCGAGGCATGGGGAGCGAGTCACAGGGTTCACACCAGCCCACTGACACCCCCCACCCCCCACCCCCTCTCTGAGAGCTGAGCGTCGCTGTTGGAATTAGTTCAGGAGCGCCAACATGGAAGTCTTCTGGTCCAGAACGGGTAAGACTCGAAAAACTGGATGTTGATCGCGATGTGAGGAACAAACCGCCTGTTTGTTTGCTGATCTGAGTGGGAGGAGCTGCTGTTTTTAAGGGGGGGGGGGCATCTTTGTTAGTGCTTCAGTCTCAGCTGCAGGGTTCAGGTTTGGGTGGAGGTTCTGGTTCAGCTGTAGAGCTCAGAGCGGTAGAAGTCTTTCTGTTATCACTCTTCTGTTGGAAATAAAGTTGCACAGAGCTGCTTTACTTTCATTATTCGAATGAAACTTATGCAACAAACTGTTAGCTTGGACACGTAGTTTGACAAAGCAGCAGGAAAATTCCTGCACCGTCCCTGAAAACATGCAGGTTTATCTCATGATCTTTACCTATAATCTGGTTTCTGATGCATCAGAACTCCAAACATGAGAAGAATTCAGTTGACGGAGAACTGTTCATGTGATGAAAGCTTGATATTCTGGAGAGACAGCAGCAGTAACACGTGTCCTCTGTGATGTTATGCTGGGAATCTGTCGTCCTGTCTGTGGTTTCCTGTGTTTTCCAATAGGATCCTCTCAATGGGGAGTTACGGTTCATGATGTCACAGATGTCCTTGTTATTCACTGTCGTGAATGTTTTCACATCAGGGTGTCCACTGATGCCTTTAGGTGCTTTTTTTTGGACCAATTTCCCCACATCCTAAAAGCTTGACTGTCAAGGCTATGACTGCACATCAGGTGGTTAGACTGCCCCCTGCTGGGCAAGGATGACAACATAAAAACCATTAAAAAAATGCATATTAATTTATCAGTCAAAAACTATGATTCTGTTCATGAAAAGTAATCAACCATAGAGAGTGTTTTAAAAACTGATATATAGACTTATTCATGTTAATTATCTGACATATTTGTTAAAGAAAGTGGCAAAATGTTGACATTTCACCAGATATTATTCAGAATTTAAGTTCAAAACGGCTAATAGGAAAACTGAGATGACCCAGCATTCTAGCAGCATTTAAACGCATCACTTACACACAAATCCTGGAGATGTCTCACATCAGATTTGTGCTTAAATGCATGCTTAATTTTTTGTGTTGGATTATGTGAATTCTGGAGGAAGTGGGCGGAGTCACCAGCAAGGAAATTAAAGGTTGAGAAGCTGGGGGTGTCGGCAAGTGTCAGATGAAGGAATTTTTTTAAAATAAGTGGTGCTTAATTTTTAAAGATCTGTGTGTGTAGTTACTTAAAAGTTGCTGTACTTCAAAGGTGTGTGAGTGTAAATTGTATTTTGGTGTGAATACACAATTGCAAGTACACAAAGTTACGCACTAAATGTATTGTATGAGTCTGGGGTGGCGAGAGGGGAGGGGGTAAATGAGGCCTCTAATGCCCCACACTGTACATGCCAGTGGCTTTTTTTGTCACATAGAGGATAATAATAGTGAAAAATACAATTTTAATGCATAGTTGTATACAAAACAGCTTGAAAAAAGTGCCAGTGTGTTAGGGGTCCTGTGAATATTCTTTTTCATGGAGCCAAAAATCCCTAGGGGTGCCCCTGGTATGAGTTACAAATCAAGAATTACGCTCACACAACTCGAGTAAGTCATAGTGTCACTATAGGTGGTACTTTGTTGTTATGGGGAGTTTATGGAGGTGGGGACAGTGTAGAGCTTTCCTCTGTTTCTTCTGCTGTTTCCTTTCTGCACACATCGCCTCCTGCTGGTGCACAGACAGCTGAACATTTTTTGAGTTTCTGGTTCTGTACTCGTTTTCTTCTGACGTCAGTATTTGTCGACAGCAAGTTCCAGAAGTCTGACAGCATCTTCTCTGTTTAGAAACTCTCCACAAGCCGGTTTGCCTCAACAACAAGCTATGTTTGAACTTTTTCTTACTCAGACTGGACCTGTACTAACAAATCACTACTGATTACGTCATAAAGATGAGAAAGTCCAAAAAGGTACAAAACTGTTAATAAAATATCTTCACTTGTTAAAGACTTTTTTCTGATTTGACCACAGATTTAATGTCTGATCTGAGAAATCCTGTTTACCTAACATAACGTGGAAACACTTAAATCAATGACATGATCACACACTTTTTTAACACACACATATGAACTTGCCACACACAGATATGAACACAACCGCTCTCACTAACACATTCTGACTGTCATATATGGATGTAGGGTCAAGGCCCCCTACACACCACTTTTTGACGTTTTGGGTGTCCCTATCTCGAAATTTTTTGACATGCTGGCTGTTCTCATTAAATCAGGGGTCCCCAACCAGTCCGAGGGTCGCTTGGTACCAGCCCACAGAGAGGTAAAAAATGCATACGCCAATCAGGGGTCACCAACCCTTTGGACGCGGACCAGTACCCCTACCCTAACCTGGTACTAGTACCCAAACCCAGGTACTGCGTCCCAAGGGATGGGGACGCCTCATTACCATATGCATTTTTTCCCTGTCTGTCGCCTGGTACCAACTGGCCCTTGGACCACTGCCGGTTTGCGGCCAGAACAGCCAGAACATCAAAAAACCCGAAATGTCAAAAAGTGACGTGGAGGGGGCCCGAGCCATACGTCCATATATGACAATTTGAGATTGAAAATGCGTTGATCACACACAAATACATGTACACACACATGCTCACAGACATAGATGTTTTGACACAGATCTGGTGCCAAGATATATCTACTAAATTATTTTGGATGTCCTCTCATGAATTTTCCAGTTAAAGTGTGTAGAGGGAAGCTAATGTCTGTCAGGGGCATGCTGGAGATGACCTGGCAGAAAATGGTGGACCTGGGGGGTGATGACTGGATTTGTAACATGAAGTCAAACATTTGACACTTTGAAAGTATGAGAGTGAACCTTTAATCTAAACACACATTTAAAACCAGGGACAGCTGAAGTACAATCAACACTGAAGAGAAGCCAGAGAGCTTTCACGGACCACAACTGTGTGACTCCAAGAACTTTGGAACTCCAGGAACAGCTATTGGCATAACAAAGTGGACTGAAACAGATCACTTGTTGTAAGTTGTGATTTTTTTGTTCTAGTTTTGGTCTTTTGTGACAGGAAGGGAGACCGTATGGCAGGAACAAGACAGAGCTGTACCTGCAGGATGCTCGTATTTTGAGTGTTCTTGATGACGAGAGTCAAGAAAAATCTTCTTTAAGTGGAATCAACTTTGGTTAAAAATGGTCCAGAACCAAGAGAATGATACAGTAGAACACAGTAGAAAGGTGTTCTTCATGTTTTTGAAGCTCCCTTTCATCAATCTGCTCAAACTCTAAGAAAGGTTTTAAGAGAATCCCTTTTCCCTCCACCGTTGTAGACCTGCCAAAGTCAAGACTGGACCAGTTTCACCAAACATTAAAGCAAAAGTGAAAAGAGAACACAGCAAGAGTCGAGGTAAAAGTCTGAAGAGTGACAGTTCGTGGTTGGGAAAGCGTTTATGTGAGAACAAACAGCAGCGGCTGCTGGGACTCATGTTTACACTGAGAACAGCAGTTTATTCTTTGGTTCAGCCGTCTGATGGGCTTATGTTTGACAGATAACAAAACCTTATTCACCTGCAGGATGACTCTGGTGCAGAAACACAAAGTTTCTGTCGGTTTAGGAGACGCCAGCTCCTCCTTTGCTCCAGGTAGACTTAAAAATGGACTGCTGGAGTTCCTCACAGAACACCAGAAAACCTCATGACAGTTAAAGTGTTGCAGATGGCAGCAGGATGTTATTTTTGTGTTAAAGGGGGAATGTTGGTATCTATAGGGAGATGGTGTTGTACTGAGAGGTACTCCTAGCTTCACAGGATTTTTCACAGGGTGGAGAACCTGAAATTTTAACCCCAGGCTCCCACGGCTAGCAATACGGCTACAATGCGAACACTGCAATCTTTATTAAAAGTGCGAGAGGAAATCTCATTGCAGATGATCACATTCGACCTCTGTGGTCAAATCCGTTTTGTTGGGTTGTAATTGAACCGCAGCGAAAAAAGGGAGGGGGGTTACTGTACCTCCTATATTAAGGGTGTCAAACTCAAAGAGGGCCAACATCCAAAACACACCTCAGATCACGGGTCAAACTGGATAAATATTTATTGAACACTATAAAACTACATTTTTAAAGTTTTGAAAACCGTAACTATTAATTATGAACTAGATATATAGCATTACCAGCGATAATGCTAGTGGGAATTTGGCCGCTAAAGATGCTAGTGCTGATAGCTAAAGACGCTGAAATATATAGCTAAAAACTGTTAATATCCCAAATCATTGAAGCTGATAGCCAGGTAAAATATTAGCTAAATGGCAAATTAGCTTAAAAAACTTTTAAAAAAAGCATAGGTTAGTTGAAACAGCTAGCATGTGTCAGGAATGGTGGTGTAGGACCCAAATGCAGGAGACAAGACATGGTGGCAGAACTCAAAGATTTACTTAAAAACTCAAAACATGACAAAACTAGGAGAAACCAAACCAGTGACATAACAGAACAGAAGACCTGACAATGAGAAACTGAAGACCTGACACTTAAATAGGCTGAGGACAATTAACTAAATGAAGACAGCTGTGGATGATTTGACCTGAACATGGTGAGACTGACAGGGAAAACAGAACATGACAAAACCAGATCACAGAATCATGACAGCATGTAGCTGAAAAAAAAGCTAAACTTCAAAATAGTCAAAAAACCAAACAAAAAAAGTTAGCCAAAACAGCTAGCATGTAGCTGAAATATTAGCTAAACTCCAAATTAGCCTAAAAAATCTTAGTAAATGCCAAAAAGTCAAAAAAAACCGGCAGAATGCCAATTTTTAAAACTTTAAAACTGTAACTTTTTAGCATAATCATGAATATTAAAAAGACAGGCATATTATTCCAGAATAAACTTAAACCTTAAATAACTTTGAATATTTTACTCTTCATAAAAATATATTTTGTAAAAATTTTCCAAGTTAAAAATAAGCGCAAGACAACATCGCGCCTGAGCTGTAACGCTAGCCGTGTGAGCACAGGGTGCGGCCCTTTCCGCGTCACTTCTTGATGTTTTGGGTGTCCCCAACTTGTTGTTTTTTGACGTACTGGAAGCAGTACCGGACGTGTACTCGTCCTTGTCCGAATAACCATAGTACTTTTTTTTCTTTTCAAATTTTTTTGATAATCCAAATTTTTTATATCATATCTTTTTCTGTGGTGCAAGTTATTCAAGTCATAAACTGGCCAATCAGATGCCTCCATAAAAGTACGTGCTGCCTCCACATTAAACATACGATTGAAAGATTTCAGACCAATCCCGTCTCACTGACGTCTCGTTCCAACATGGCGGCATCAGTATTGCGAAAAAATGGAGACGGTAAATGGTAAATGAATTGACTAATTTGGCTGAAGCTGGAAGTAGGACCTTTTCTATGGGTGACGTCCTATTCACCACTAACAGTCACATGGTTGTCCACATTGATTTCCTTCATGTTCGAAGCTCAGATGCAGCACCTGTTTGCTGACTCAGCAAAAACACAAACAAGGATTCTTCTTCTTCTCCTACAATGTGGCTCCACTTGGATCTGAGCTGTGGTCCCGTTTGAGAAGTCTGAGCTGGACTCCAACATCAGAGGAGACTCTTTGATCCGCTTTTAGAAAATCTATAGTGATGAAGATCCGAACAGTTTGTTCAAAGTGTTCTGCTTTTTTCCTTATGTATGTGTGGAGATAGACTATTTTTTCTCACAGAAAACAAACTACTGACTTTCAGGTGAAGTGAGTCAGTTTTATCGAGTTCTGTCAGCTTTGGTTCAGAAGGTAGATGTTCTATCTCAGGAGAGCAGAAGCTTGGGTTCAGTGTTCTGTCGGATCAGGTCTCGGTTCTGAGCCTGACACCGACATGAAACATAGATCCTGTTGCCGCCTGACAGGTTTGCTCAATGAAACATTACATGGGACAGGAGTGGTAATCCTGTCAGACAGCGCTCAGGGTTTATCTGCTTCAGCAGCAGCACAGGTGACTTATCCTGACTCTGGTTAGAATTTGAATATGTCTGTGTACCAGAACGCTTTCAGTTTCTCTTCTTTGGTCCACGAGCTTCTTGTGTGTTTTTGGAAATCTGGTGCTTGAATATGTTTTTTGTTTTTGGCTCAAACAGGGGACAAATGTTTTTCCAATAAAGCTGTGAGTCTTCTTCTTATTTTTCTATTTAGCTCAGAACAACAACAAGAAAGGCAAAGCTGGTTTATTTGTTTGGCACTACTTTAATAGAACACCATTTACCGAAAAAGATCAAATCACAGACAAAGTCCCATTTAAAACATTCATTCATATTTTTGATTAAACTATAATAATTCACACCGTCATACAACAATGGTGAAAAAAAGAGCAGTTTTAGCAAAGACTTGAACAAATATCTTCTGCTCATCCAGGACCAGGTCAGGGGAGCAGCACTCAAGCAAAGATATCCACGTTTCACTTTCTACATTCAGGGGGGACGCCAAGATGTCTGCAGGTGGCCATGTAGCACCACTTATGGCAAGCCTTTTGTCATTAAACCAATATCCTTGTTATTAGGATGTTTTAAGGCTAACTAGTGGGGGTGTAATGGATCACGAATAATCAATGATCCGTATGGATCACTAGCTACGGTTCAGCCCACACGTGTACCGTGGATCACCCTGGTGTGCAAATCAATGCAGTTGGCATCAACTTCATGTACTGTTTTACAAGTTTGAACAACCTGAAGCTCCCGCCACATGTGGGAGGAGCCTAAGCCAAAAACTTTTCTTGAATTCGTCATGGAGGACGTGGAAACTGAGTGATTTATATATTTTGAAGAGCTGAATCCATCGGCTGTCCCGCAGCCGCTGATCCTGCGACAGGGACGTGCCGTCAGGAGAATGTAGTATGGCAAGCCAAAAGGGTCAAAAATCGCCAGGAAAAAGCAGGCATGGCAGTGCCTCATCTGCACATGTACAACAGATCAGAATAATTGTTTCAGATATTTCAATGTTCCCACAGTTAGTTTCAATACCACAATTAATACCCAAAATAATGAAAGTTTAATTTGAACTTTTTATTTATGATTTATTTTGGACCAAGGGGTCGTGGGGGGTTGGAGGAAAGGAAATTGTACATTAAGTATTCTCTTTTCCACGTGTAAATGTAACCAGAAACTACATGTTTTTACATTTTTGTTTATTTTCAGAGATAAGTGAGTGTATATTTATGCTTTGAAGTAGTTTATATGTTTTCTCAAATATATGTTTTAATTTTAGGCTTCATCGTAATTTTTTTGAACTGATCTGAAAATTGAACCAAACCGTTGGTTTTGTGATCTGTTACGCCCCTACTAACTAGCAATTCCAAAAGCACAACTAGTTAACTAGTGACAAGCAAATAATGTGAACTTGTTAATTAGTAATGTTTTAAAATGTGCACTAGTTTTCTAGTGGGGACTATTTGTGCTTAATAGTTAACTAGTTAACTAGTCACATGAACATTTTCCACAATGTCACTAGTCAGATTCCTGAAAAGCTTACTAGTTAAATAGTGCGACCAAAATCTCATAGTAGTTTACAAAATGTTAACTAGTTGACCAGTGCAGGGGTCTGCAACCAGAGATTCCGGAGTCATATGTGGCTCTGTGACCCCTCCATTGTGAAGAAAATTAGCCTGTTTTTCTGACTGTTATTTACATTAATCAAAGCAAAACTTTGAGAAAAAAAGTCAAACTTTATTCATGTCATTGACAAACATTTGATGAATTGTACGTATCATTACACCAAGCTCTTGACTACAATACTCCATCAATCCATCAAGCGCTACCACTTCTTAGTCGTACTAAAACATTTAGACAGAGTGCCGTGTACCACCGGACTTAAGGTTGGTAACCGCAATCAGGATTCACAGACGTAAGTTTCAAGGGTTTTATTTGTTCCATGTGGTCCGAAAAACACAGTAAGGGTCTCGAATTAGCTCTGAATTATTCCTACATCGCTGAGTTTATGAATTTTCACTAAAAGCTATCAAACAAACTGTATGCAGTTTTTTTTATCACTGCTGACATTAAACTACCTAATACAACATTTCCTGCATTGAGATGTCTTTTATTTTGAAAGGGAGTTGTCTCAAAAGTTATAATCTATTTCATATTTAGAAAAAAATATTATTATCTCGAAATGTTTTTGTTTTATTCATGCACAAAAACAACAGTTTGTTGATTTTTAATGGTAAAAATAACATGAAAACAAAGGAGTTTCTTATTTTCCACTGAGTTGTGGTTGGTGACCAAGTGAACCAATTGGCTCTTTAAATGTTGAAGGTTGTAGACCCCTGGACTAGTGAGATGAATATAAATCTTACTACTTAACTAGAGTGAGAGAAAATTGCGATTGTTAACTAGTGCTGTGTTGTACTTTTAGCATTTCTAGTTTGGCTTAAAACATCCTGATATCAAGGATGTTGATTAAATGATGAAAAGGCTCGCCATAACCATTTGCCGGAGAGCTCAGACAGGACCAGTGTATTTGGTTGAGGACCCCTTCTCATCCCTTTTTGATTTTTTGGGTGTCCCTAAGTCGTCGTTTTTTGACGTGCTGGCTTTACAATTACATTAGGGGTCTGACTGTTTTGTCAAATGTGATAATGGATGTGGACTGAACCTGGGAACCAATCAGCGTCCGGTATTGATCCGTGTCTGTTACCGATCAGGGACGGGGTTAAGGTTAGGGTTAGGATTCCAGTGCGGTCCACATCCCGGTACCAGTTTTCGGCCCGGAGGCTGGGGAACCTTGATTGAATCGGAACAGCCAGCAAGTCAAAAAATGGCGCGTTGGGGCTCCCCAAATGTTAGATAGAATATTTCAGGTACAGGCTAGCTGTTTTGGCTAATTTAGGTTTTTTTTTTTCGTCTTTTAGGCTCCTTTGAAGTTTAGCTATTTTTCCAGGTACATGCTAGCTGTTTTCACTAATTTAGGCTTTTTTCTGTTTTTTTCCCACTTTAGTGTTTAGCTAATATTTCAGCTAAAAGCTAGCAGTTTTGGCTATTTTTAAGTTTAGCTCTTTTTCTCAGCTACATTCGGGCTGTTTTGGCTAATTTAGGCTTTTTTTCATTTTTTTTGTCCATTTTGGAGTTTAGCTAATATTTCAGCTTAATGCTAGCTGTTTTGGCTAATTTCGGCTTTTTTTGTTTGTCTTTTAGGCTACTTCGAAATTTAACTTTTTTTTTCAGCTTCATGCTAGCTGTTTTGGCTAATTTAGGCTTTTTTCATTTTTCGGTCCATTTTGGAGCTAAGTTAATATATCAGCTAAATGCTAGCTGTTTTGGCTAATTTAAGATTTTTTTTGTTTGTCTTTTAGGCTATTGTGAAGTTTAGCTGTTTTCATCTACATTAAGCTACATGCTAGCTATTTTGGCCAATTTAGGCTTTTTAAATTTTTTTTGTCCATTTTGGAGTTTTGCTAATATTTCAGCTAAATGCTAGGTGTTTTGGCTAATTTAGGCTTTTTTTTGTTTTGTGCGCGCCGCTTTTCTCCTTCAGAATCTACTGGAAGATCGTGTTAATGGTTGAAAAGTTACAGTATGTTAAAGATTTTGTGTTTAATCATCACTGGCGACGCCTCATGTGTTAAAGGGTTAAGACTTTCTTTAAATAAAATGTATTAATAGCCACTTTTTACTTTCAGTCATTTGAGTTCTTCTCAGTCTCGGTGTGTTTTTTCGACTCAGGTGCTTTTACTCTGGCGGTCTCAACAGCACTGATGTTTGTCTTAAAGTGAGCTTTTATCCATGAGGAGTTTAGAAGCCTTATGGAAGTCTGATGTTTGTTCTTGGATAGTTGAAGATCACAAATGAGTTTCTTCTCTTGGGGGGGTGGGTGATCAGCTGAGGACTCAATGATTTCTTCACAAGGAGAAAAATTGTAAAGTGACCTCGCTGTAGAGCGGTGGGGGCTATTTTCTCTCTTCTCTGCTCCAATCACATGATTGGTCTTTTCTGACAGTACTCTTCTGTTCTCTTCTCTGTATATTTCATTTACCCCCCTAAATTTATCCCCACCCTAATCCAGTCTTCTCCTCCCCCTCCCTTTCTGTCTCCTCCCTCCTCTTCCTTTTCTTGGCTAATCAAGTGCTTCTCTCCGATTCCTCTGCAGATCTGCTCTTTTACCTCTCTCCCCCTTTTAAACCTCCATTTTTTTACCCCTCAATCCATCTTTCCCTCCCACCTTCCGTCCTTCCTTCCTGCTTTCCTTCCTTCCTCAGCCCTTGTTCTTCCTGACAACACAGTGTTATGTAAACTACATCTCTGGGTATTAGTTATGCTAATTCATCCATTTTTATTTACATGTCTTTTTCTTCCCCCTCTTCCCCTCCTCTTCCTCGTCTCTTCCTTTCACTGAATTCTTTTTTAATTTCCGAACATTCTGTTTTTTTTCCCCACTTTTCCTGTTTCTCCCTTTGATCTCTCTCTGTGTCTTCTTGTTTGTTTGTCCTCCTCTTCCTCTCCTGCTTTTCATTTACATGTTTCAATAATCATTCTCTTAATCCATCACTTCCTCTCCACATTTTTTTCCCGCTCCCTCCCTTTTTCCTCCTCCTCTTCCTCCTCCTCCTCCTCCTCCTCTCGCAGCCAGCAGCAGTTTGGAGGCAGAGAGCGGCAGGCGCGGCGGCGGCGGCAGTAGCCAAGGCGATGCAAACCACGGCAGCGGCGGCGGCAGCGGAGGCAGCAGCAGCAGCACGGCCCAATTCAGGTTGCCATGGCAACAGAGCGTGAACGTGTTCGGCTCGTGGAGCAGGCCGGACTGTGTCGAGGAGCTGCACCAGCAGGCGCAGCTCAACCTCCAGAGCCTGCTGCAAGGTAAGGAGGATGGAAGGAGGAGATCGGCGGGAGAGGAGAGGACGCATGAATGGAACCGACTGACGGACGGATGCGGGGATGGATTCACGGGAGGTGAAGTCGACGGGAGGAGGGAGGACGAAGGACGGGGTAGAAGGATGAATGGACGGATGGAATGAAGTACGGTGTTTCGAGTGGGTGGGAAGCCGTGTTTACATGCTGGTGCTCGTATGTGGACGTGTTGTTCACCTGCTGTTTATGCCACACATGTGCATGAGCACACACGTGCGTGTGCACGCCACCTCATAGGAGCGGCTCCGATGCTGATGTGCGTGGACTCACCTTGAAGCTGCAGTTGGGTTGTTTTCCCCGCGATGACGTGCGCGTGTGTTTACAGAAAGTCTGTGGTTTGCTCCTCCAGGTGAAACAGCCACCTCCTCCTGTCTAAACTGTGTCCGAATAAAATGAGGAGGCTGGGAGCCCCCCCCCTCGGGTCAAGCAGTCCAGCTGCTCCAAAACAAGCTTTGGCGGTCTTCTGCTGAATGACGACGATTCTTGAGGAAACCTTTAGAAATTGTGTGTCACACTCCTGTTAGTGTTTGGTCTTCATCCCACTCACATTTGCGTCAAACACCCATTTTTGTGTTACAGTGGTCCCTCATTTATACCAGGAGTTACGTTCTAAAAATAACCCAGAAGAGACGGAGTAGCCAGCATTATTTTTACCATTAATATTGTTGTTTTAAGGCTGTAAAACTCCCCACTACACACTTTTCTTAGGCAGACGTGAACATTTACACACTTTTCTCTCATGTTTATAGTGCGATTCAACTTAAAATTTGAATTAAAAGTGTCAAAAAGATACAATTATTTTTTTTTCAATGAAAATTGAAGATGATATTATGTCTCTTTAAGTCATTAAATCAATCCCAGACACCTGTGATCATTAGTTTTCCAGGTGAGCTCAATTAAAGAAAAAACTATCAAAGAAGGTCGTTCCACAGCATTGAAATCCCCTCCGATGAAAATTATGTTTTTTTTTGTTTTTAACGTGAATGTGTGACATTTTTCTTATGAAAGACAACAAATTGTTCACCTCGTCCGAGCTGACATCAAAAGATTTATGCTAGTGATACACAGAGCTATCATAATCAGATCAGGGGTGGAGTTACTCAGCTCAGCTCCAAAAGCCACGCCCCCTCAGAGGAGATTTTGAAAACAGAGGTGTCAGATCAACATGAAAAATGTCTTTTTAAGACATTTAGGTTGTGGGATTTTCATTAAAAATGTCATAATCATAATTAAAACACTACTGGGAACTTTTTTTTTATTAAAAAATGGTCATTTGGGGACTTTAAGCAGACTAACATTTTTAAGCAATGTGAGAAAGAAAAGGGATCTCTGCTGCAAAAGTGTGAAATAGTTAAAAGTCTTGGACATGGAATAAAAACCTTGGATACTTCAACATTGTACTAATAGGAGATTTATGGCTGATTCAGATACACAGATAAAGATAGAAGGAGGAAGGTTTCTGACAGACAAATACTTTGTATTGCTAAACTACTAAAAATACAGTTCTATGTAAACCTTCTATTGCCACCCCTAAACAACACTCTCAAGCAGAAACGGCTGCAGTGGGCCCAGATATTCATGAAGACTCATTTTCAAACGGTCTGGTTCACTGATGAGTCCTGTACAACCCTGGATGGTCCAGATGGATGGAGTAGTGGGTGGTTGGTGGATGACCACCACGTCCCAACAAGGCTGTGACGTCAGCAAGGAGGTGGCAGAGTCCTGGTTTGAGTTTCTCATCACCACAACGACCAGAAACACGTACATGGACATCACATTTTGAGTTATATTTCCACTGCAGTTAATTCTGCTTACCTGGGGCCCTGTGACTCCATGTTAAGATGCTTAGCTAAAATATTAGCTTGGGGCCTAAGAGGTTAATGTTCGGTCTTGGTCGCCTCTGTCAACATAAAAACGTATACAGATATGAAGTCAACTCACTGAGTCGTTATGCTTTTAGTGTGTCTGACTGATGTCCATTAAAGCTATTTGCTTGGCGGGGGAGAGGGGGCAATAAAATATCCTATCTACACAATTCTGGGAATAAAATACCTTGTTCGTGATAGTATTACCGGTAACATCTTGATGCATGGTTTGCTCACATTCATGCAAACTCAGTTCAGTGTTAACACAGATGGTCAGAGCGTGCTTTCATTCCCCAATGAGCAGCTGTTAGAACTGCATGACTATTTTACAGTTTGTTTCACTGTCTGTGAAAATAACCTGAGCTACATGGTGTGTCACATTTTCTGCTTAATCAGTCAAATTCTTCAGGTGTAGAAAAGCAATTTGGACTTCTCAGTATTTATGAAAGAGAAACTTAAGCTGGATCCACATCTGAGTCTGGATGGCAAAGGAAAACAACGCAGGAATATTTGGGAGTAGAAGGTTTTCTGTGATGCATCCTGGAGGAACGAGAACAAGATAATAGTGAAATTTGAAAGAGAAGAGAACTTTCATTAAATATGGGAAAAGATTCTATTAGACAAGGTGGAAGGATAATGATGGATGAAGCTAAGGTAACAGGGTTGGACAGCTGAATCAGGGATTTTCAGAAAAGGTGCTGAGGCTGATCTTCATCGCTTAAAGCAGGGGTGTCAAACTCAATCACACAAGGGGCTAAAATCCAAAACACACCTTAAGTCGCGGGTCGAACAGGATAAACAGTTTAACACTCCAAATCGAAATTTTTAAAACTTTAAAACCGTAATTAGATTAATCACGAACTAGAAATATAGCTATATAATGCTAGTGTGAATGCTGTGAGCTGAATTTGGCCAAAGAAGATGCTGAAATTGATAGCTAAAAACGCTTCACCGTTCAGCAGAAATCACTGAAGATAATAGCTGAAAACGCCGAAGCTGATAGCCAGCTAAAATATTAGCTAAATGCCAAATTAGCCTAAAAAACTAAAAAACAAACAAACAAACAAAAAAAAACTTAGGTTAGTCAAAACAGCTAGCATGTAGCAGAAAAAATAGCTAAACTTCAAATTAGCGTAACAGACAAACAAAAAAGCCTAAATTAGCCAAAACAGCTAGCGTCTAGCTGAAATATTAGCCAAACTCCAAAATGGAAAATAAATAAATAAAAAACTGATAATAGCCTAAATTAGCCAAAACAACTAGCATGTGACTGGAAAAGTAGCTAAACTTAAAAATAGCCTAAAAAACAAACAAAAATAGCCCAAATTAGCCTAAACAGCTAGCATTTAACTGAAATATTAACTAAACTCCAAAAACAGCCTAAAAAAACTTTTAAAAAGCCTAAATTAGCTAAAACAGCTAGAATGTAACTGAGATATTAGCAAAACTTTAAAAAAGCTTAAAAACATCTTAGTAAATCCCAAAATAGTACAGAAAGCTATCTGAATGCCGATTTTTTAAATATTTAAAGCCATACATTTTTAATATACTTATGAATAATAAAAAGACAGGAATATTATTCCAGAATAAATCAACTTAAAGAACTTTCAATATTTTACTCTCTATAAAAATATATTTTGTCAAAATTATACAAGTTAAAAATAAGCAAAAAATAACATCGGGCTATTACTAACAATAAAATAAAATGATCTGGAGGGCCGGACTATATTACCCCAGAGGGCCGGATCCGGCCCCCGGGCCTTGACTTTGACTCATGTGGCTTAAAGAGTCTGTGCCGCTCTCCTGGTTTTTGGTTTGACCTGAGTTTAACCTGAGATTTTGCTCACACTATCGGACCACAGGAGAACGCTTAGTCATAATGTTTTATTTGTTGGCCACACTAAAATAAATTATTTACAGTAGTCATCACAAAATCAAGTCAGAGAACACAGAAAAATGTGGTTTCTTAAAAGTTTTGTCAACTTTCTTTGACACATTCAGACACACCAAGGAAGGCTGTAACATGTTAAAAAAACACTCTGAATGTTAGGCTTGAATGTGCTTTTAGTAAATGGTGTTCACACTGCACTGTCACTAACGATACTTGCACATGTACATAGAGTTGGAAGAGGCTCGGTGCGAAACATGGAAGTGGTGCAAACCTTGCTCCAGGCTTTTTCTTTCACAGCTCTATATCAACATATGAAAGGCTTGCCGTCACAACATTCATAAACCATTAATTAATTAATTACGCCTTCATGATCTGTTTGCAAATGGTTCTGTGTTTTAAAAAGGGCGGCATCCATACGTCACTTCCAAATCTGAGTCCCTGATTGGTCATAGTTCAACTGGTTTAACTTTAAAAGTGCATTGACTTTGTACATAAAGGCTGTAAAGTGTGTGAAAGCTGTGTCAAAGCTTTAAACACATTCACACACCTGTGTCAGCTGGCTTTGCCAAGTTCACACAGACCTGCATCAGTTATCTTTGAAACCTTAACATGCACACGATTCAGCTTTCCTCTACCTGATCATACAGATCTGTATGGTCTGTTTTTTGATACATTCACACACGTGTCAGTCATCTTTAGAACTTTGACACACATGTGCCTGTTATGTTTGACATATTCACACACTTGTGTCACCCTTCTGTGATATGTTCACACACCTGTGCCACTTTTCTTTCAGACGTTGACACACACCTGTGTCAGCTTTCTTTGACATGTTCACACACTTGTGTCACCTTTCCTTCATACACACCTGTGTCCACTTTCTTTAACACATTCACACACACCTGTGTCAGCTTTCTTTGACATGTTCA
Source organism: Oryzias melastigma (assembly GCF_002922805.2). Taxonomy (NCBI): domain Eukaryota; kingdom Metazoa; phylum Chordata; class Actinopteri; order Beloniformes; family Adrianichthyidae; genus Oryzias; species Oryzias melastigma. Next base: position 21,930,532 of record NC_050529.1, read on the forward strand.
CACACTTGTGTCACCTTTCTTTCACACACACCTGTGTCAGCTTTCTTTGACATGTTCACACACTTGTGTCACCTTTCTTTCATACACACCTGTGTCAACTTTCTTTAACACATTCACACACACCTGTGTCAGCTTTCTTTGACATGTTCACACACTTGTGTCACCTTTCTTTCACACACACCTGTGTCAGCTTTCTTTGACACATTCACACACACCTGTGTCAGCTTTCTTTGACATGTTCACACACTTGTGTCACCTTTCTTTGACACATTCACACACACCTGTGTCAGCTTTCTTTGACATGTTCACACACTTGTGTCACCTTTCTTTCACACACACCTGTGTCAGCTTTCTTTGACACATTCACACTCACCTGTGCCAGCTGTCTTTGACACATAAAACACACTTGCATGAAGTTTGTTAGACATGTTCACACATATGCCAGTGTTGGACAAATACACTATTTGAACAATTTTAGGCATTCATTTTTTGGATCCACTAAATTAATGAAATCCAGCATCAAAAGAAAGCTTGGGATAACTGGACCATTTTTATAAACCTTTCTATGACTTTTTACAACAATAGTGGGTGGCATTCATTCCAATGCTCCTGCCTTTTGTGAGGATGTACTTTGAAACTCCAGAAACTTGGATTGTTAGTCTCTTCGATATTCTTTCCAAGTATGAGACGCTGATTTTTATCATAAATAAACTGTGCTCTAAACCAAAACAAGGACTTCATAACACTGAGCAGCAGCCCAGAGTTTTCCTCTAAGAATTCCTTTCCTTGTGAATCTCTACCAATCTCTGAAAGTGTATTTTCAAAACCCTCTAAAGGCTGCAGTCATCCCGGCTGATGTTTACCCCTTCCTTCCTTTTGTATCTGTCTTTGAATGAGCCTTGACCCTGTTCAGATGTATTGGATTGTCTTGTAAACAACTGTCAGGTCTGACATCTTCATCACTGTGTTCACACTGATCCAAGCTGACAGAACATTTAAAGAACCAGAAACATTTTTTTTCCTCTGGTTACAGTGTGAAACCATCTAACATTCTCACTGTAGGACCATTCTCTATAGAAACAACTCTAGGTTGTTAATCAGCAATATGTTATGACCATTTAAGTGGGAAGGAATAGACTTTTTCTCGTAAAACATAAACTCTACGTTTTGAGTTGCCTTTCTGAGACAAACATTTTGATTAATTTCAATAAATACATTTCATTCAATGGTTTGTTGAGACAACTTTGGTCCAAAAGGCAGTAACATTAAATTGACTATTGTTTATTATGACTGTTTCAATATAATTCATTCCAATGAGGCCAGAGCTGTTCTTAGTTTATGATAACAGCCTATTTAAGTGACCAACAGATTACACTAAAGGGTTTTCAGCGTAATCCCTTGAGTGACCGGGAAAAAGGCGGTAGTGGAGATGAAAACACCCTTGAAATGGAAGATTAGGTGGAAACCTCCAGTAGAAGTAGACGTAATAATGGAGGGTTTCTGCAGAGAAAAGTTGGAGTCTGCTGCTACGTTCACACTGGTATTGTGACGCATGTTTGAGAATACCAATACTAGCTAATACCTTGGACCTACAGTGGAAAGAAGCCCATCCATGCATCTTCTTCCGCTCATTCAGGACCGGGTCGTGGGGGCGGCAGTCTAAACAAAGATGCCCAGACTTCTCTCTCCCTAGCCACTTCCTCCAGCTCCTCTTGAGGGATTCCAAGGTGTTCCCAGGTCAACCGAGAGACGCAGTCTCTCCAGTGTGTCCTTGGTCTTCCCTAGTGCCTCTGCCCAGTGGGACATACCTGGAACACCTCTCCAGGGAGTTGTCCAGGAGGCATCCGGACCAGATGCCCAAACCACCTCAACTGGCTCCTCTCAATATGGAGGAGAAGCGGCTCTACTCTTTCTGAGTGACCGAGCTTCTCGTCTTATCACTTATGAAGTGTCCAGCCACCCCCCAGAGGAAGCTCATTTCAGCCGCTTGTAGTCGGGATCTCGTTCTTTCGGTCACGACCCAGAGCTCATGACCATAGGTGAGTACTGGAATGAAGTACCGGTAAATTGAGAGCTTTGCGTTCTTGCTCAGATCTCTCTTCACCATAATGGACCGGGACAATGGTGGACTCTACTGCTTTCCACCTGTCACGCTCCGATCTTCCCTCACTTTCAAACAAGACCCCAAAATATTAAAACTCCTCCACCTGAGGCAGGATCACTCCACCTACCGAAAGAGGGCAAACTACCTTTCTTGAAAGAAGCTTGGAGTGGTGCAAATCTCACAAATCTTGCTCCAGGCTTTTTCTTTCACAGATCTAGTCCAATATATAAAAGACTTCAAATACTTCCATTTGGGCACAAACTGCAATTATTAATTTATCTTCCATGATCAATTTGCAAACGATTGACACACAAGTAAAGGGGACGCCATCCATAGTTCAGTACAAAATCCAAGTCCCTGATTGGACAGCGTTCAACTGGTTTAACTTTTAATACCTGTTCAATGGATGCGCCTTTTGTAAATGGTCTTAAAACTAGTGTAGTGACACTTCAGTGTAAAAGCTTTGAATGTGGAAGGTCACATAGGCGCATTTCCATAGTCTATTGGAAGTATTCGCTTGAACGTGTTGCTGAGGGTGGTGTTGAACTTGATAGGAAAGAGACAACTGAACATGGAAAACATGGCAACATCCGATAAAACACAAAAGAAATGGGAGTAGGAGGACAGAGTTGCATATTTATGAACAACAAAACAACTGTAAATAAGTCAGATTATATCTGCAGCCTTAGGCTGCAGACATAGTAGGAACTGCATTATTGATATCTATATATTTTAGTCAGATAGAGAGCAGACAAAGGAAAAGTGGTAGGTGAGGAAAAAGCCCAGTGCAACTAAGAATGACATTAACAAGTATCTAACATGTTTTAGTTAGTATTGGGTCTCTAAAGGAACTCAGAGACCCAACAAGCCCAGGAATTATGAAGCGGGGCACCAACCACCCATTCCAGTCAGCATGTTTGTGCACATGCATGAGCACAGACTGTAAAGTACAGATAGATGTAGGCAGTAACAAGGATGCAAACAAAAGGAGACTTGAACAGGCGTTTGCATGGAGTAACCCCCCCTTTATGGTCGTGGTGATAGAGGGTTATTGTTGCTATCCGTTTCCCCGTCTTCCTTGAGGACAGAGGAAAGCGTGACCCACATTTCACGTGAGCGCGCACATGTGGCTCAGGACAGTTAGGCTAACTGTGCACGGATGAAGTAAACAAACACAAACACAGGAGTGGGTGGAGGGTGGGGGGGGTTCATGACATCAATGAGGATTAGTGCGTTTTAAATTTATTATTTAGCTGTTTGTGTGCACAAACACCTCCATGATAGAGACACACGTGTGCACCCAAACACGCACAAACTCACAAACACAACAGGCGGGTTAGTGATGCATCGGTGCTCGGCCTGCTTGTCTGGACAGCGGGAGGGGGGTGGGTTGTCCCTAATCGCTCTCTTTGTGTGTGTGTGTGTGCAGAAATGGGAGTGACCTGCATACCTTTACACCCTGAGCACCACCAGCCCCCCGCCCCCATTGTCCCTCATGTGCTTTGCCGTGTGGGCTTGCAGCCCTCTTCAGCTGCTTCTTTCTGGACTCGAGTCGCTTCAGAACTTTGTGGACCTCACGGCTTCTGCAGAGGGGGCTGTTCTGTTAGACGCTGGTATCTGGATATGAAAAAGGGTTTCTAAAATTAGTTGTTTTCATGTTTTATCGAGAAAGTTTTTAGAATGTGATCTTTTCCCGTCTGGACTCAGGTAAGAAAAAGCAAAAAATACTGAATCAGCAGAAACAATTTTATCACTTTCAGATACACTGTAGTTCAGATGGAATAACAGCGCTAAACTTTAATGGTAGAGCTCCATCTTCTGTACCCTGACTGACTGTCTCCGTGCATGTAGATGTGCATGAGAGTTTTAGTGGGATGTAAAACCTGAGCAAGCCTCTGATCGGTGGCTGTCGGTGCTGCTGTGCCACAGAGGAAGAGCGGTCAACCTCTGACTGCAGTTTGCAGCTTTGGTTTCCTCTCTGTCCCCAGTTTGTGTTGAAGTGTCCTTGGGCTGGACGCTGAACCCCCCTCCTATACTCCCGGAAGCATGGATGTCAGCTCTGTGTGAATGGGACTATAACTTATCTAATTTTCATAGCACACAACAATAAATTACTTAATATTCTTGACTTTGGTTAAATTGAAGGCGGGTTGAAAAAGGAGAATTTATTTGACAAAATCAATCAAACTATTTTAACCAAATACTTTTTTTGTAATACAAAATAAATTCATCAAATGGTTGGTAAAAGCAACCAAAGGTGACTGATAAAAACAAAACAAACAACAAAAAGAAACACAAAAAAATACATCAAACATCTTAGATTTTTATTTTTATTTTTATGTTTTCCCAATTTCCTTATAGTTCATGTAGTTCATATTGTCTGACCAAATGAAAAGGAAAACAACCAACAAAAAGTAACATCAAAAATCTCATCAAAGACCATTAAAAAAGCAAAACAAATAAAAAATATAACAAAATTCCAGAAACCAAAACGTAAAAAAAGCCCAACAATATTTATTTTTAATTTCTGTAATTAAATTTTTTCTTTTTTTCTTTCTCACAAACACTGAAAATGTTTGGTACTATTGGGAGATTGCTGTTTAGATTATTTTAACCAAAAATTATTGTCCTACACATTTTTTGGTTTCTCAATGTTTTCATTTTTCTAACATTTCATTTCATTATTTTAAAAAAAGTATTTTTGTTTTTTTATGCTTTGATTTCTGGAATTTTGTTTTGTTTTCTAAAATCTATTCTTGATTTTTTGAGATTTTTTGTCAATTGCTGTGATTTTGAACATGTTTTTGCATCAAGTGATTTGCTTAAACTCAAACTCTTTAACATACTTTAACTTTTCAACAGTGAACACGATCAACGTAATTCTTGAAAAGTTACAGTAAATCAAAGAACATAAACACTGGAGCTCCAGTGTTAAAGGGTTTATGTGATTTGCACTTTAGGACCACCGACATGAAGCACACACCATGCCTGATTTGAAAGACTTAGTTCAAAGATCCATATCCAAAACATGTCCTATACAGAAGGCTGACTGGAGCTGCAAAGGGATGGGCTCCAGTAACCCCTATCAGAATCGAGTAGGTGCAGACGATAGATTTGGATACTTTGGTGTTTTGGTTACACTCATCCTGCAGCACTATCCGTGGAACAGCCATAGTCTGAAAGTTCAGTGTTCTCCCCTATTTGTTTGCAGGTTATGTTGTCATGATAGAAGCTACTACAGTCCTTCTCGTCTCTTTGCTTGTTTTTTTTCTCATCGTGTTTCTCTGATTCCTTGTTTTGCTTCAGGGGACGGAGGGGGAATTTAAAAAAACAGTGTTTTTGTAAAGTTGCTTGATTTCCTGTTGCTTTTTCAAATATGTTTGGGCCTTCAGGTTGTAACACAGATATTTAGCTCAAAATCCTTGAGTGTTATAACCTGAGGGGGAGTCTTGTCCTTCTATATGAACTTATTTAGTTGGTTTAGCTCAAAACTACAACAGAGACCATTTCTGCAGACATGGATGCTGGAAAAATTCTATTATCCTCTCAATAGCTTCATGTGACTCTTAATGTTTGTGTGTGTGAGTAAGCAGTGTGCATGTGAGTCTGCATGTTAGACAGCTTAGTGGGGAGAGGTTTGGGTCAGCTTTGTGGTTTGGGGTAGGATTGGTTGACAGCTTGTGGGGGGTTCAGGGAGGTGAGGAGGTTAGGAATGTGTCTGCAGGGGTGTGGGTTCAGACTACAGAGGTGTGGCTTTAGACTTTGGGGGGGTTGGAGTTGGACTTTGGGGTTTTTTGTTTATACTTTGGGCATGTGTCTTAAAACTTTGGGGTGTGTGTTCATACTTTCAGGGAGTGGTTTAATATTTTGGAGAGTTGAGGTGAGAGTTTGGGGGTGTGGTTTAGTACTTTGAAAGTAAGGTCTATTATTTAAGGGGTGTGGATTAATACGTTGTGTGTGTGGGTTCAACATTTAGGGGTGTGGTTTATTATTACAGGGTTATTGTTTATTGTTTTGGAAGTGTGAGTTAATGCTAAGGGGGCGTGGTTTATTGTTTTGGGGGTGTGGTTTCAACATTTTGGGGTTGTGTGTTTATACTTATGGGTTGTGTTTTAATATTTTGGGGCTTCAAGTTTCATGTTTGTGTGTGTGGGTTTAACATTTTGGGTGTGTGGTTGAATATTCTGGGGTTGTGGTTTAATGCTTTGAGGGTGTGGTTTATTGTTCTGAGGGAGGGATTTATTGTTTTGGGGGTGTGGTTAAATATTTTTGAGTTGTGGTTTAATATTTTGGGGGTTCAAGTTCAAGTTTTGGGTGTGTGTTCATATTTTAGAGTTGTGGTTCATCGTTTTGGGGGTGTGGTTAAATATTTTGGGCTTGTGGTTTAATGTTTTGTGGGACTAAGTTAATGCTTCGAGGCTGTGGTTTATTGTTTTTGGGGTGTGGGTTCAACATTTTGGGGTGTGGCTTCAACATTTTGTGGGTGTGGCTTCAACATTTTGTGGGTTCGAGTTTAGAGTTTGAGGGTCTGGGTTCATATTTTGGGGGTGTGGCTTGTTATTTTGTGGGTTCAATTATTGGGGGGGTGCTTTAAATTTTTGGGAGTGTGGGTTCCTGGTTTGGGGGTGTTGTATAATCCTTTGAAGGTGTTGGTTACTTGGTGGGTTGGGGTTCACACTTTAGGGATGTGGTTCAATACACACATCCCCAAAGTATGAGCCCCTTTGGGGGCGGGATTTAATATGTTGGCGGTGTGGGTTAATACTGGGTGAATTTGATTTCATACTATGGGAATGTGGGTTTAGAGTTTAGGGGTCTAGATTCATACCAAGGGGTCTGGGTTCAGACTGGGGAACCGAGCTCCAACAGAGGTCAAGTAGAGACACTGTTAAAGGACATAGGCTCAGATCCAGATCGAATGAAAGAGTTGTGACTCATAAAGTCTCCTCCGTTTGAGTTTGTGTTTCTCTGGTCTCCAACCTTACGGTGCAGAGAAACTCACTCCTGTCCTCTTCTGTGTGAACCTCCCTTTTGCTTGTTACAGAGTTTGAGGAACAGCTGTTGGTTGACTCCAAGCTAAGCGGTCAGACCTTCCGCCATCCGTCCTCTCAGAGTTCGGACGACACGTCGCTCAGCCACTCTCCCTCTTCCTTCAGCAACAGGAGACCGGACTTCATCTTCCTGGTAAGAACTCACTCCCCCACAACACAAACACTGTTATAAGATCTACATGTAGCTGGTCAACAAATACTTTGTTCATGTCTGATTTCAGAAAACACAGAAATTAAATAACACACATGCACATGTAGGCACACAAACTCCGAAGTGTTCACTCATATGTACGCTGATGCGCCCACCAGCCCCACAGACCCTGGGAAGACGTCTGTGAGGCGGCTGTGGGTGGAGCTGGACTCTCACACTGGTTCTTCTGACTTTCTGCTTAATCTTCTTAAGAAGTCTGGAGAATGCAGGACGTGACAGGCAGCCCCCCTTTTCCCAACCCCAAGTGTTCATAAGGCTTAATACTACAAAAAATACCTTACGATATCATCATCTCTGAGACAACTCTTCATTTTAACCATGTTTCACCGGCTATGACTGCTCTTCTTCACCAGCATCTCATTAAAAACCTCTGTTTGGAATGTGGTGAAATTCCAGATTAGTGGCCCAGTGGTAGAGTGTCTACCCTTAGAAATCATTTAAAGACTATTTAAATTGGACCCATAGACTGCCTGACACTCCGCAGAAATGCCTTGGATTCAGGGTTAAGTCATCAGACTGTTCCTAGGTGCGACTGTGACTGTAGTTTCTAATGCTGCATTCACAAAAGGACGCAATTTGCGCGTCAAGTTAGCGCCTGGTACCTCTTCTTTGAATTTACTGTTCGATGCTTTGACGCCCCGGGCACGGAGCAACCGCCAACGTTTCTCTGGATTTAATTCGTTGCCACGTCATGGAAAACATGGATGATGTTGAGCGAGTACCTTGGGCTCTGGGCCCAACCCATATGTTTGAACTGTTTGACAGATTCTCAGACCAGTCACAGCTTATTAATGTAATTTGGTCAAAAAATGGCAAAAACAAGCGATATCTGTATGGGGGAAAAATGGCGACTGAATTGACTTAATTTTGTTGGAACGCGAGGTAACAGCCTTTATGGTCCATCTTTATTCATGTCAATGACTGAACCCTGGGCAGCGATGCTCGCTTGCTCTGTCGGAGTCTGGGCTAGCTCGCTACGTGGTCCACGGGGCAACTAACTAGCATAGTGGGCGCATTCACTCCACCTCCAGGGGCTCTGTGCCTCGCTGGCAACCTGTAAAGAATTTATCTTGCCATCATCAAACAGTTATCGGGACAGTTTCTGGCAACCCTGTGGCCCCAGTGGGTTAAAAAAAATGCAAGGAAGTTCAGGACGAAAATTTCCCGCATTGAGTGGCCATTTTGAATTTATTTTTCTACCCATTTTTTTGCCCAGTAAAGCAAAGTCCCTTGTTCTCGGTGTTCCAAGTGCCCATATCACACTGCAAGACCTCAGATTCCGTCTTCCAGCACAAGGGTAGGGATTAGTCGTACAGAATACATTTTTAGACCTTTCATGTCTGCGCCTTTAGACTTACACTAGAAATCAGTACATGAATCCAGGTAGAGATTCAAACAAATAAAGGTTAACCCTTTAACACTAAAGCTCCAGTGTTTATGTTCTTTCATTTTTATATAACTTTCAGCTGTTAACACGATCAAAATGTAATTCCAGTAGATTCTGAAGAAGATTAAAGATTTTGTGTTTAAAGGTTGATTGACAGGAAAAGTTGACCAAAACAATGAAAGAAAGCAGATGGATCTCTATATTCGTCCCAACTCGTTGACCTGGACAGTAATAATCAACGATACCATCCGCTCTAGCAGGATTCTTCAGTCACACATGAATGCTGAGAAGAATGATTCTCCGCGAGTCGATCCTGCAGAGCAGCAGCTTTGTTCTGTCCTCCACAATCAGCCCCAACCACAAATGATTGTTGTGACATTTCTCATCGTGTTTTCTTCTCACCCTAATGTGGCTCATCCAGAGGCCACATGCCGGGAAGCCCGCCCCCTCGCTCAGATTCGTCAGTCACAGATTTCTGAAACAGATGTAGAGTCACCTCATTGATGGCAAATTAAATCTTTTTTTTTTTTTCTCCAACAGCTTCTGTCACAAATATTTTAGTCATATGTGAAGCAGTGTTTTTTCCCTCATTTTCTTCTTCATTTTCTTAATCAAAGCAGTAAAATCCCATGTAAATGAAATGACCTATTGCTTTGCCGCTACCGCTAAACGGGTTTCTAACTAATAATTGTTCTGGTCTCCTCTCGGGTTTTTTAAATCTTAATAATGCTGGAAAAACTGGCAGAGAATGCAGAGGGGTTGCTACAGTTTATCATTCAGATCTCCTCATTAATCACAGAGCAGCTTTAATCATTCAAAGCATCAGATAGAACAGGCATGTTTGCTGAGGCGTTTACTCCACCGGGCTTTTAATGTGAAATTTCTTTTTCTTTTTTTATCAGATATAGTGCTTAGGACTTAAACATCATTATAAGTGGTGATTTGAATATTCATATAGATATTTACAGCATAAATACAGCATTTACTTCACTTTAGAATCCAGTTGGATTTTCTTGTTGGTGCACTCCTGACAGAGAACGTGAGCAACAGTTTGTGTTTCATGTACTGTCAGGGCATCTTTTAAAACCGTCAGAAACACACATCCTGACAGAAAAACTGAAAATACTCCATCTATTTCAGAGAAATTGTTCTGATGCCTTCTTTCCAACCCCCTGCCAGTACGGTGGAGGAGAACTTCTTGACCTTTGCTGCTGCACAGGCGGAATGTTGACAGTTTTACAATGCGATCAGCTCCTTGAGAAAAACAACCATAAAACAGAAAATGCTTCCCATTAATGATTAATTCATTATTAAGACCCAATTCAATGAAAATTGTGTTTTGTAGCATTTTCTCTGGTGAAGGACATTCAGTTCAAATTTTCATTAATGAGTATAATTCTTTGTACAAATCGTTATGAATCAGTAACACATGAAAAAAATGCAGTTTGAAAAAATAACTTATTTGGGATGCAGAAAATATGTTGGGCGGGCCTTAAGCTCTCCCTTCATCCATTTGTAGACAAATAGATCCATGAACGTCTTTGTTTTCTTTGTCTGAGCTGGAATCTGGATCAAAACTCGGGATCTTTTGATCCACTCAATTCAATTCAGTTTTGAGTTTACACATTCATACATATTTGTTTAAAAATGCATTCATAATCTATTAAATCATTTGAATATATTTATATTAATCTGATACAGTTCACATACTGTAAAATGTATTAGTGAAATAACGAGATTGTTAATATCATAAAGTGTTACAGGGATTCTCATAAGAAAGTCTACCAAAAATGTTCAAACCATTAACATTGTAAACATTGTTCTGCTTCTCCTGGAGGATGTTTCAGTTTGGCCACTAGGTGGCGATCACGCTATAGCATTACACCTTATTCTAGAAGAAGAAAGAATGAGCAAAAAATGGTGCTTTAGACCACAAGTGGTTACTTAAAAAAATATATTTTCTTAAAAGAGTTTGTTAAATTCATGTCTGTGAGTTTATAAAGATGTTCACTTAGTCAGCAATGTTTGTTTAGGTCAACCGAACGTTAGCATTAGCCACCCTATGGGAAATTCCATTATACGTTAACTAGCATACTTTAGTTTTATGTGCTACATCAATGTATATTTGTAATAATTGATTATTGATCTGTTAAGCTTGAATTGATTTAAATCGATTAATCGATTTTATCAATCGAGCCTTAATCAAAAGTGTACGGCTGGAAAGCTCCAATATTTTTTCGCCATTTTGTTAAGTTGGAGTTGTGAGGATCTGTAAGTGTCATGGTTGTACGATTGTATTGATTTTCTGGTGTGGTTGTTGTGTTTTTGTCTGTTCCCTACAGGTTGAATTGAGGTATTACAGTTCAATTTTGTGATTGGTTAAACCATTTAAGTCCCAGATCATGATCTGCAGCTCCAGTAATGATAACAGTTCTGTTCTCCAGCCCCACCCCTCTGACTGGAGTTTCAAAATTCGGATGTGGGCGGAGTCAGCCTCCCTGTTTGGTTACCCTTTAACTACGTCTGGTCTGCCTTGTCTGCATAGCAACAGCTCTGTTCTGATCAGATTCCCTCCCAAAGGGTTATAGCGTGACGCCTTCATCTGGGACAGAGTTGACAGTGCGGATAAAGATTTCCCCATCCCCCCATAGCTGCAACATTTACATATGGAGCGATTCTTTTAGTAAAATACTTCAGCTTTCAGGATTTATAGACAAAAATGACTTATAGAAAGGATCATGAAGACATGAAAGAAACAGAATGCTCTAAAGCTGAGAAATTATGATGAAATCGCTTTAAACATTAAAATGACTGAAGAATTTAGATAAAACTGTTCACAATGTTGAACCTCAGAAGAAAACTGATTTTAGTTTTTTTGTTTTTGAGCCACACATTATTAAATGTCTCTGACGCAGAAATGTGAAGAATAATCAATCAAAGGTCAGAAAACCACCAGCCGAAATTAAAAAATACATGATAGAAAACAATGTGGGGAAAGACAACTCTCACTGCTGTCTTTCTTCTCTCCTCCAGCCGGCATCCAGGCAGCTCTACGAAGATGAAACCACCTCCTCTGTGTTCGGGCTCAGGTCTGTGACCCATCCGCCCCCCTCCCAGTCCCCATGCAGCTCAGACCGCCCCCTTCTGGGCTGGAGCAGCAACAACTGTAGCAGCAGTGCAGCCAGCTCTTTTACCGCCGTACCGCCGGTCGCGGAGAAACCCCGCAGGCAGCCAGGAGGACAGCCGCTGTCTCATCTCAGCGTCACAGGTACGGTCAGGTGTTTAGGTGATCCCTGCTGAGTAAAATATCCATCCAGTGGAATATCGAAATATTTTATTTTGCAAGACTTGTTTTAATTTAAAATACTGCCAAGGCAACATTTAATTAATTATTTAAAAGCAACTTACTCTTGTTTTCCAATTAAATATTTCCTCAAATCACCAAAATAAAAGCACCATAAACTTGCTTGGGTAAAAGTAACTTGTTGCTTAATGTTCTGATCATTATATAACACGAATTTTACAATGTTACTTTTGTGAAAAAATTATTAATATTCGGATATTTTTTAAGTCATAATTTAAAAAAAAAGTGAAATATTATCTGGTACTGTATATATTAAGATACATATTGTGTCATGACATGTGTATCGCGATACGTATCGTATTGCCAGATTCTTGTCAATACACACCTTCACTGATAAGTCGCTGGGGTTCAGTGGACATACAGACATAAATCTCTGAAGATTAGCTGGAAATGTTTTTAAAAAATACCAGACATTACCTAAACCAGGGGTCTGCAACCTTCAACTCTGAAAGAGCCATTCCAGTTAATTTCTCACTGACTACAACCCAGTCGGAGCCACAAAGTCTTCCTTCACCCTTTAAAAAATAACATTGATTTGTATTTATGTTATTGGTGCTACTATGATAAATATAAATGAACTGTTGTCCATTTTGCATGAAAAAAAGTACAAACTTAAAAAGGAAATTGGCCTGTTTAACTTTTCATAGAAGTTCCTTTCAAAATAAAAGACATCCTGTCACATATGATCATCTCAATGCAGCAAATGCAGTAGTAGCAACTTTAATGTCAGCAGCGATTACATAAAATAGTTAATTTGCCACAAATGTAAATCTAACAAACCAAATTGAAATCCAAGCTAATTTTCAAACACACTTAAAATTCCTTAATTTTTAAAAAATAGAAAATTTGATTAATAAGCCGGCGCGCCTTAATACTGTTTTTGCTTATTGACGTCCAATGATTTTTTTTTTTTTTTTTTTTCGTATAGGACACAAAAATGTGTCAAAATGTTGTAGTTATGATACTTCACCTGTTTGTAAATGAGTTAAAAATTGAGTTAGTGTGCCCACCCCCCTCCCCTTACTACTTCCTACTACTTTTAAATATTTAGAAACTTTTTTATTTTTCTTTATTAAAAGAGCCACAGTAGAGGGGTGAAAGAGGCAGACAACCTGACCTAAACCAAACAAAATAAAACCAAAATGTTTGACTTAAGATTACCGAGGTCAAACCAAAGCTAAGCTACAAATCCAAATATTTACTCAAGCTAAAACAAACACAAAATCAAAACGGGACTAAATTAAATGTTAGAAAAACAGAAAACAGGAAAAAACAATAATGAAAAAACCTACCTAAAAAACAAATAAATAAACTTAAACAACTAAATGAATCCAAAGCTAAATCTAAATTAAAACTTTAACCCTGGAGCTTTAAGGCCGTGTTACACTGCCATTATGTACAATTTGTGCAATGAAATTTTGTTTTTCTTTGTAATGCATGTGTGATAACCGTAATTCACAAGTGTTTCTTGTGTGCGATGTGTGCAAATGTCTGCAACCTGCGTCTCCAGACCCACATGCAGTTCTTTTACTCTTCCATTGTGGCTCTCTGGTTAAACAAAAAACAAAGATTTTGGTTTTGTGCAGAGCTAAAACATTTTAGACATCAAATTTTTGTGTGCCCTGTACGCCGAAAAATCAATTGGAACTCAGAAAGCACAACCAGAATGAAAGCGAACTGGATTTTCTATTTTTGAACAATATTTAAGTGCGCATTATGGTCTGCAACCATAAGGCACAACCATATGGGCTGAGAAATATAGTGAGAGTCACAATTGGCTCAGATTCATTTTTTGAGTTTGATTCATGTATTTTTAGCAGAGATCTACCACAAATGATAAAACAATCTTTTTGTTTTTTTAATCACTGCTGACATTACACTTCATGCTACTACATTACAGTCATTCTATGTGACACAAGGTTTCTTTCATTTTGAAAGGAAATCATGTAAACCTCTTCCAAAAGTTGTGAACTTTCATATTTTGAAAAAAATTGGGTATTTTCACCTCATTTATGTTTTATTCATTCAAAAGAAGTTATTTTTATGTATCCTAATGGTAGCATTGACATAAATACAAATCTGTGTCTTAATTTTCTAAAGAACAAAGTGAGCCTTTGTGGGTCACGGGTAAAAGATCACAACTTTTCTCATTTTTTCCACATATATTCCCGTATAGCCATTTTTTTTAGTTCCAGTGTTGACATTCTAGCATAACTTATCAACGGTTTATGCAGCTAACTTAATAATGTAATTCTGTAGCAGCTTTGCACTGGCTTGCCACACTTTGTGTTAATGTGTAGCATATTGGTGCAAAACTGATAAGAGAACTTTCTTTTCTCCGAGTCAGAATCATCTGATTTACGTTGATAAACAGTTAAAGAGTTACAGAAGGTCAAAGACTGAGACACTCAGGCGACGTCTTCAGTGTTAAAATGTAAAAGCAGAACTAAAACTAAACTGAGATAAAACCAAACCATAACTTAATCCACACCTAAATTAAGCTAAAACATATTCTAAGCAAACCAAAACTGAAATAATATAAACCAGGGTTGAATTTAAGCAAAAAAAAAAAAAAAATCCTCCTGCACTTCGTTTTATGGATGCTGCAGAAAAAGAACATACATGCTGTTACTGTGTTGCTCCCTCCTCCATGTGAGCCAGGTAGTCAGCATCCATCCTGCTGTTACCATGGCAACTCAAGACTCTGCCTTACCCACAGCACTTAAGCATTACAGCAGACTGAGGAGTGAAAGCAGCTCTGCTCAGTCCAGCAAAGATTCTTTTCATTTTTAGCTGCAAGGACCCAAAAAAATAACAAGTCAGAGTTTGTCGATGATGACGGCTGCGTGTAACGGTTGTAGATTTGATCTGGGTCGGTGACGCCGCCGGTCCCTGCAGGCGTGTGAGCGTGTCAGCGGAGCTCAGAGGGAGCACGACACTGCCGACAATACACAGTCCCAAAACAAAGCCGGGAAGTGTCTGACTCTGTGACAGCTTCATTTTCAACAGCTTCAAATTCTGATTTGTTTCCAATTGAATAATTATTTATTTATAGCTATTTCTCTAACAAATACAAAACAGACATGATCTGCATCAGACGTCCAAAGGTATGGTGTCCTGATAGAAGAAAGTCTGCCACAGCTCTCGTGTTAAACAGATCCTCTTATTCACCCCCCCTCCCTCTTTTTTGCCTTCAGGTGAAAAGGGAGGAGTCAGATTCCACGGCGTGGACCTCCTGCAGCACTCTCAGTCCCCGCCCCCTCCTCCTGTAGACCCCTTCCCTCCACAGCCTCACTCCCTGGAGCCTGTGAGCGACACCCCACACCAAACTCTGCCACTGAGGAAGACGCGCTCCAACCTCGACTCCGCCTCAGGTGTGTAGTCCCGCCCTCTTTGACTTGAGTTTGACTGAATTTGTTTTTTTTTTTTGAGAGCAGTAAAAGAAGAAATATTTCAACATTTACTTCAGAGATAGAAGATGGTAGATCTGTACTGGTACCTAACCCTGTACCCTAACCCTAGCCCGGTCCAGAACCAGTACTGTAGGAGCTAAAAGTCTAGAAACTGAGGAGTTAATTTTAGCACTTCAAGCTGCTGAGATGTGTGATGCCAGATAGATCTGGCTTGACGCGCTAAGCAGTCTGTAGTTTCCCTGTAAATTAAGAAAAATAACAATCTTTCCCTCTGATCACTTTAGCAATTAATCTGTGATTTTATGATTTACATTACTGATACGGATTTGACTTATTTTACTTCATTTCCTCACCACAGTGGTCGAAAACCTTCTTCCTTTCTGGCTGACGCACCCATGACAGACGTCAGCCAATCAAACTCAATGTAACCCTTCCGCTCTCCTAGGCTTGTTTACATTAAAAGTGGGTCATCTGGACCCCACAAGACAGTACACTGAACTTTTTTTTTTCAATGATTGTCGATCTTTACTGGTGTCCAATGACAGACATGGAGTCTTGTCCACCTTTGTCATGGAAGGGCTAACACCTCAATATAAGGATGGGGTCATCTGGACCCCATAAGAGAGCACGAGGGTTAACACAGATATATAAATGACAACAGCGAAACCCATAGGACATAATATTCAATAGGGCTCCTACTGGTTTGGCATCGCGTCCAATAGTGTGTTAAGGTTAGAGTTAGGTGGTGCTGTGCCTGTCCCAGTATCTGTTTGTCGCTCCAGGGTTAGGGAGCAACAAGTTATGCAGAGGGGTTCTTAACCATGCGTTAAAATATGGCAACTTGGGAATGAGAATGTGTTGAAATTCTTAACAAAGATGACAGAAAGGTATAGTCACATGGGTATGTAGTTTTTGTCCATCTTCAGTCCTTCATGACTCCCCTAACCCTAACCCTAACCCTTCTGTCCCGGTTTTGACCAGAACCAAGAGAATCAACCACATCACTCATGTTCTCAAGTCATTACACTGGATACCAGTCATGGCTCCACCTTCTGATTCTTATTGTCATCTTTTTTGTGGATGATGGACATGTCTTGTAGTTGTTGCACATTGATACTCTGGTTCCTGATATGTTCTTGATTCAAGTCAGTGGTTAACATGAGAATGGACCTTCCTGTCTGCAGATAACAGCTTGGAGCAGCATCCTCAGGAACAGACCATGGACCACTCGGGCCTGCTGTACTCCAGCTCTTCCTCCACACCCTGGAACGGCCCTAAAGGCTCCACATTTTCTCCCGCTGCCTGGAATGAGTCTTACAATCACACAGTGAGCAAAGGCCCAGCAGTTCCCCCTAAGCAGCACAGCATCATCAGGAGCGCCGGAGGAGCACAGGACGGGGTCATGCTGGTGAGCTCAGGACATTCGGGGAGCTCACACTCCAGCTCCTTCACCTCTGTGACTGCCGCTTCCAGCAGTACTTGGAACAGCCAGCAGGGGGGTTCGGGGGCGATGGGGAGGAGGAGTGAAACGGAAGGGGCAGCAGCAGAGGGGGGCAAAGCTGATGGTGGCAGGGAACCGGGCCGAGGAAGAGAAAGGTCAGCACGATCCATTGCAGCCCAGAATGCCTTTAAGTTCCGAGAGCGCTCCCTCTCGACTCCCACGGATTCTGGCTCCTTCTGCTTTGACTCATTTGCCGGGAACGGGAATACTCTAGCGACGGAAAGCCAACATCACAACTTCCTGGGGGAAAGCTATGCCTTCCTTTACCCCAAAGGGAGCTCCGAAGACAGCACAAGCACCGCCGACACCATATCCGTGTCTGCCTCCGAATACAGCACAGATGGCCGCCTGCGCTTCCCGTCCCGTTCCATCTCGCTAAAGAAGTCCAAGCGCAAGCCTCCACCCCCTGTGAGGAGCGTCTCCCTCATGAAAAACCTGGGAGAAACTGAGGGGAGAATCCGACACGAAGGAGGGCTGAACCGCGATGGCCGGCCAAAGAGCCTTCACATACCCAGAGACCACTTCCCAGACTTCCAGCCGGACTTCCTCCTTCCAGCTTCTAAAGCCAGTGTTGGGGAACGCCAGCTGGGGAAAGGAGGACGCGATGGACCTCCAAGTCTGGAGATCCAGGCACCAGACACTGAAGGAGAAACAGAAGAGGCCTTTGCTAATCAATGGCAGCTTGGGGAGTGGAAGAGCAGCGACCCCTACAGGTGAATCAGAATCCTGTGTGTAACTGTTTATAATGCCTGTTTGTGACACAGTTTTCTGGCTTTATCTGTCGCAGGTCTTTGTCAGGCTCCAGCACCGCCACGGGGACCACAGTGATGGAGTGCATGAAGGTCAGAGGCAGCTCCGAGTCCCTTCTGGACTCCCCGTCCACATCCAGAGCGACCTCGCCCTCCCAGCTCTCCGTGGAGACCGATGCCAAGCCTTCCTCCCCGTTCAAACCTCCAGGGTTTATGTCGCCGTCCAGTGGCTATTCCAGTCAGTCGGAAACGCCCACCCCAACTGTTCCGCTCCGTCATGTGGCAGGTCAGGGGTCGACTGGGTGTAAGATGCGGCCAAAGATACCAGAGAGGAAATCATCACTGCCCTCGCCTAAGGACCCGGCTGCCAGGTCCAGGCTGTCCTTTGAAATGCCTGGGAACGCACACTTGGAGCTGTCATCCATCAAGCCAAAGCAAAAGGCCAGCAGGCGACATTCTGACACCTCTACGACTCCAAAACCAGGAAAAATCAGCCCCAATTCTTCACAGGCCCTACCCGTGGTTACTCAGAATGAGCTAAAGACCATTCGACTTCGTTCCATTTCCCGCGGCGACCTGGAAGACTGCCCCGATGGAGCCTCCGACACCATCGAAGAAGAGCTTCATGGGAGAGACTTTAGTGAAGACCCCAGCCCCCCACCCACGCTCCCAAAACCAAAACCGCCTGTCGCCATGAAGCCTCCACTGCCGAAGCGACCCATAAACCTTCCCCTCAAGTCTCCGTCTCCCTCCTCCACCTCCCCCCACGCTGTTGACTCCCCTCCAGCCTCACCTGTGGAGCGGCCCGTGCCCTTAGGCAACATCTACAAGGTCATGAAAAAGCCCAAACCCAAAAGACCTCCCCCTCACTCCCCAACCAGCCCAACAGTTCTTCCTGATGCCGCTTCGACTGGGTACCACCACCCCTTCCTCCCTCAATCTGATGCCCTCTTTGACCTCCCCCCTCTCCCAGACCCCCAGCCTCTTCTAGAAGACCCACTGCTTGAGCCTGAGCTCGACCCAGAACCAGAACTGCAGTTGGGTCCTGAAGATGGAGGTTCGCTGCCGTCTCCTTGCAATAACCAGGAGGTGCCAGAGCTTCAGGACAAGAGCAAGACACTCCCCTCCAGAATGACTATCTCCTGCCTGGCAGAGCTGTCTGACAAAAAGAAACCCAAGGTAAAAAGGGCTCAGGAATTGCTCTGTTGGTTAGGAAAGCTTTCATTGTTTCAATAGAGTCAAAGTGTATTAAAATGTCAGGGGTGTCAAACTCATTTTGGTTCGGGGGTCACATTGAACCCGTTGGATCTCAAGTGGGCCGGACCAGTAACACTATAGCAAAATAGCCTATGATCAGCTTGTTATCTATAGCTTTGTTTTTATTTTGTTTTTTTTCTCAATTAGAAAAAAATGCCTCAAACAACCGAATACCCTAATCCCTTATTATTGTTATTATTATTATTATTATTAGAGTGTTTTGTTATTATCTTTTTGACAACGTCATTTTGGTAATTGTGGTGTCACACCTGATCCTTTTTTTTAGCAGCTTAACGGCGGTGAGGCTGACAGGGAACCAAACTGCATCTTACACAGATGTGGCACTTGCTTGCAACGAAATGCTGTTTATTTCTTCATCTGTTGTCATACCAGTTTTTCTTTTCCTTTGCTCCCCCTAGTGGCTGAATTTCGCATTGCTCCCATTTCTATAAAGAACTATAACTCGCCACAGGAATGTCCTAGAAACTTGCTTTTTTCTCCCAACATACTATTATTATACATACTACTAATTATTACATATTTTTTTATCTTTATGACTGGAGGGCTGGAGCTTTTATACTGGATGACGTGAAACTTTTGGTTCTTACACCAGTTGACCAATCACAGAATTCAACTGTAATACCTTGTTTCAACTATATTTGACTATTCTTTCAGGAATTAAATGAGTTAATTTAACAGACTGCACTTTTAAAGCACCATTTATAGAGATCAACAGCCAAAAAAAGTTGGTTTAGTGTTTGGTTATCCTTTAATAAAACTTGATATATTCTTTTTCCAGGTACCTCCTCCTGTCCCCAAGAAGCCGAATGTCCTGCTTCTTCCCACATCGCTTCACTCCTCCACGAACGGGAACACAGACCGTCAGATACATCCGAGCAGCACCCCTGCTGACCTGCGATCTCCAACTGCAGCGTTCGCCCCAGATGACATTTCTTCTCAGGCTTCAGAGACTCTGTCTGACCAGGACAAGAACCACGTGGGAACAGATGAAGACAGCTCCAAGGAGTCATCGCTGCAGGATTCCTCTCTTTCAGAGCTGGGAGAGAAGATTTCAAGCACTGGGATTGGATCAGGTCTGTCAAAACTCAAGGATTCTGTGATTCGGATACTTTTTTTATCAGGAGATCTGTGTTAAATAGATGGTGTTGTTTCTTATCCTGAGGGGGCATTTTACAGTCTTCTGTTAAATAAAATAGAGAATGTGTCCAAACTTTTACTGCTGCTGTAGCTATTAACTATATTCCATCCGTCCATCTTCAAACAGAAGCCAACCTAGCTGCTGTTGGCTGAAGGCAGGATAAAACCTGAGCAGGTCACCAGTCTATTGTAGGGCAGAAAGTATATTTCCTGATTAATTTGCTTTCTAAAAGGATGAAAGAGTGCTCAAAAGTCCTTCTTTCCACATTAATCTCAATGGTATCCTTGCTATTTGTGTTTGCCAATGTTAGTGTTGAAAAGAAAACAATTTGAGTTGAATTATTCTGGATTTAGCTCCGCTGAGGCTGAGTGTGTAGATCAGGTGTCTGAGAACACTGGATGTATTAAGTTAGCTTCATCTTTTACTTACTTCCTAAGGATTTTACCTGTACTTTTTTTGTTTTTTTTTTTACTGTTGGTGAATTGTGATAAATTTAGAGGGGTATTTTTGGTGGGAATTCATTTATTATAATCACAATGGGAAGAAATATCCTCAAATAAAGGGCTTAATTTCTTCTTCTATCCTAGCGGATCTTTGACTGGTAAAGATTTTTCAGGTTTTAAGATCAACATTGACATAATTGGGCAGAATTCCAAAGGGCTTTTCCTTCGCTTGACATTAAGAATGACAAGAATTGTTCTTGTCACTTTGTTATCCAATGGTTTATGTAATCCAGTCAGATTCATGTGGACATACTGTCTGGAAACAAGCATTTTAGTGATGCGGGTAAACAGCCGACATGTTTGAATATTATTTTGTCTTCTTTAGGGGACTCTGCTGTCAGCGAGAAGACTTCTTTCCACGTTGCAGAAGAAACAGACGATGACTTGATGAAAACACCACCAACACACACAACCGAGGACCTGTTCACCATCATACACAGGTGCGACTACACACCTGTAGCTCCACAAACTGGACAGAAAAAAGTTTTGCATTAAAGTTCCACTGCAACTATATTTTTTCTATCGTAAAATCATTCCCAGTGGTCTTTAATCCATATTTATTAAGTTTTTTGCTAAAATCAAAAAATGTTTGTCGTTTTTTAAGAAGTATTTTATTGAGTAGCTCATCATAAATACAATTCTGGGTTGCGGGACTGTTAACTCTGAGCAACCTACGCCCTTCCCCGTCACTTAGAGCTCTGTTTGCATGCTTACATACAAATTTATGGCCTCAAGCTAACGTTAGTGATGCAAAAATAACAACAATGTATATCAAATCAATACAGTTTTGAGCCAGAATTGTAATCGCTACAGCACGAATGTTGAACGCTCATCATGTCTCGTACACCTAAGTGTAAGTGGGCCAGGGTATGTCCAGACTTTGGCACATCTATTTCAGTAGCTACGCCATTAGCATTTTCTACTATCCGGTTTTCTGATCCAACGCGATTTGAATTAAGAAATACTCAGAAAAACAGTTTTAATCATAAAATATTTAATGTAGGTCCTCTTTTATGAGAAAAATTCAACAAGAACACGTTAAAACACAAAAAGATTATTTTCATTGAAGTGGGTCTCTCTCTAGTAGGCCTATTCATATGATCTGTAACCTGACCCGGAGGGTCAAACAGGGTTCAACAAAACTTCTACAATGGCCAGTTTTGGTCAATGGTCAAGGACCTAAATTTAAGTGATTTTGTAGCTGATGGAGAATTTCTTACCTTACACCGCTTAGAAAATGACAGATAGTTTAAGTGCTTTTGATAGTGATGCTGTCATCTGTTAGGTAAATATGGAAGAAGTACCTCACTGTAAATATAAGGACCAGAGCTACTGAACTGCTAATTTTTAATCATGAATGCTACTTTCACAGATGTTTTTGTCCATGTTAGAGTTCAATCAATCACCAATGTAAATAAATAAAAGTAGAATGCAACCCGGGGTTGTCTTCAAAGGTCAGGTAAGACCCCAACAACAACATGTTCAATGTCTCAGTCTGATCTTCTTTTGATCTATTGTAAAATTGTTCCCAGTGGTCTTTTTATGCTATTTTGTTACCAAATCAAAAAAAAACTTTATCGTTTTTTAGGACATAGTATCTGCAGAGTGGCGGGAGTTGGTTAGAAATTTGCCTCTGAGTTGTAGACAAGACCATTGACGTGTAATGGTCAACCCTGACTTCCAATCATCTATTTATTTACTATTCCTCCTGCTAGCTTACATCCCCTCACAACCCCAGCAACATAACTGTTACAACTAAAATACTGAGCAATATTGGAGCCATCCAGATGAACAGTTTTGAGCCAGATGAGGATAACAAAGACGTACATGGATCTATTTGTCTGCAAGTGGATGCATTAGAATGAAGCAGGAAGCGTGTGGCTTGCTGTTGTAGGTTCTACATCACAGCTACAATCTTTTTCAAATGGCATTTTTCCATCTGCTCCTGATTCACAACAATTTGAATGTAGAAATACTTAAAAATGCAGTTTTAAGCTACATATGTGTCCTTCATCAACCTAGTTTATGCAATTTTGACAACAACGTCCACCATGCAAACATGGATGTTTTTGGACCCACATTCTATATTCATACCTCAGGCAAATACAAAACCACTAAGGTATCCATTTCTCGAAAGATTAGTGGAAGCTTTTTCCAACTGACTTTACAAAAACTAAGTCCTGGTCTTTCTCACGATCTAGTATTTTGAAAGAAGCAAGGTGACCTTAACGGTAAATAATTGGTGAGCATGGGACAAATGCAGCTTTCTGCCCTCTGGGGGGCGCCCCAGTCAGACTGTGTCACAAAAAACTATGACTAGTTTAATAACATTCAGTTTTCAAAGGCGGTCTTCTTGTGAAGCAGATGTGACTTGGCTTCCACAGCAACAGCACATTAGGCGACGTGTGTGTGTGCTGAGTCATGCTCTGTCCTCATTTTAGAAGCTCCTTGTCTCTCGCACACACATGAAGGCTGGTCTCTAAGCAACAGGTGTTCATACCTGTATATAGCTGAAAAGAGCTTTAAGAGCAGGATGTAGGGTTTTTATCTCCAACAAGAGAGGTTGGAGCTCCTGCTGAGCTCTCTCCAGGCAGACTGCCGCTCATCTGAACTGAAGAATATCTTCGAATTCATTCACTCCAACCTGTTGCACCGCTGTTATTGAAACTGTGTTCCCCTTTCAGATCCAAGCGGAAGGTTCTGGGCCGCAAGGAGCCTTCTGATTCCTTCAGCAGCCGGCAAAACCTGGTGTCGCCAGTGAAGCACTGCAGCAGCAGCAGCAGCGGGGCTGACCTGAGGAACCTGACACTGGGCAGTAGCCAGAGATCCAGCTCCCGCAACGAGAACTTCATGGCTCTGCTGCAGAAAAAGGGCAGCAAGTCTTCCAGCGGAGGAGCCAGGGTGTCTGCCATGGAGCTGCTGAAGAGCACAAACCCTCTGGCTCGACGCATCACAGAGTTTTCTACCCCATCTACCAACGAGGGGGAGGATCCGCCACTTGTCAGTGACAAACCCATTGACCAATGAATGGAGGTCTACAGAACCCCCATTGAGTGTACAGTCTGCAACCCCCCCACCCCCATACCAGGACGGGACCCTGTTACTGTCCTTCAACCACTGACCGCCTGTTTGCACAGTCCAACCAGAAGGAGCAAATTTTTGGACCAAGGCATTCCTTACAGAATCGTGGATCGACCTCGCTCTTGCAGAGACTCTTTCTTCTCACTGCAACTAAACTCTTAAAAAAAAGGTTAAGGGGGTCCTTCATTGAGAACAGGTCTGGAGGGGTGGTGAACGGACTATGACACTGAGAATGTAAGACTTTCGGAGACAAAAACTTTCTGGAGAAAGTCAACAGTTCCTAAAAACCCAACAACCCTGCAAGGAATGAAGGTGTTGTTCCTGAACCTTGAACTGATGGCATCTCCATTCTTCTGTTGTCCATGCAGCTTTGTCTGACTTTTCGTAGAGATGTTTATGTCCCATGTACCTGCTGGGGGTGACCTTCACACATTCCTCACAGGAAGAACCCCTGCACTTTTCTTCTCCAAGGCTTCTTTGCTTCTTCTTCTTGTTCTTCTCCTCTGAGAGGAATTTTAATCTTGGCTTTCCCATCGCATAATGCCTGATGGATGTTTCCTGTACTCGTCTTGTGAGACTTGCAGACTAAATCTGGATTCAAGAACCAGGATCTTGGACCAGCTGTAGTTTCCAATGGAAGGATGGTTACCTGCACTTATACCTGGTGCAAGCTTGGCCTGCACGAGTGCAAGTGTGTACAGGCCTGCTGAATCTCCAAATGGAGAGCATGAAGCAGGTCTGGCTACTAAACAGGGTTTTTACTCATTCTGTGTCTGTGCTCTTTGGACCAAAGGACTGTTGGAGTATGCAGACAGATTTGACATATGTACATGTGTGCACGTGTGCATGTGTGCACGTGTGTTTGTGCCATTGGAAGTGCCAATCAGAAAGTTAGCCGCCTGTAGAGGCAGGTGAACCTCATTTTATGTGTTCCTCGTGACTGTATGTGTGGAACGACGTGGGTGTCCCCGGCCTCAATGCAAGTCTAGGGGGTTCCTTAACCTCTGACCAGAACCAGAAGAACCTGGGACCCCAGAGTTCACTTAAAATGTTCCACTATGGGAGCTACAAAGAGACACCAGCATGTGTATAAGGAAAGACGGCTGGCAATCAGGCAGGGGGTTTAGTGTAATAAAAAATATATCAGAAGAGCCAAGGATCCAAAGAAAGAACCATAGAGATTCCAAAGGTTCTGGTATCATTAAGGTTTTGGTCACAGATAGAACTTTCTATTCATTGTAGCCCAGCAAAGAGTTCTGGTCTGTTTAATAATCGGGACTAAAAGCCTTGAGGCTGTGTGAAATGACAGACCTTGCGCTGAGCTCAGAAAGATTGCGAAAAAGTCTGTCTGAAAAGACCTTAAGAGGTTCTAGACTCTGTTAAGTTCTGGTCTCGTTGAGATTCTGGTCTCTATGAGGTTCCAAGCTTAGTAAAGATCTAGTATAAGTAAGGTTCTGATCTCAATGAGGATCTAGTCTCAGTGATGCTTTAGTTTAATTGAGGGTCTAGTCTCCAGTGATCATCTAGTCTCAATGAGTTTCTAGCTTTACTGAGACTGGAGCATCACTGAAATAAGAGTATCAGTGAGGCTCTAGTCTTACTGAGGCTCTAGTCTCAGTGAGG
Organism: Oryzias melastigma; assembly: GCF_002922805.2. Classification (NCBI taxonomy): domain Eukaryota; kingdom Metazoa; phylum Chordata; class Actinopteri; order Beloniformes; family Adrianichthyidae; genus Oryzias; species Oryzias melastigma. The sequence continues at coordinate 21,955,935 of NC_050529.1, forward strand.
CTCTTGTCTCATTGAGGTTCTAATCTCACTGGTGTTCTCATCCAAGTGAGGCTCTCGTCTTAAGGTGGCTTTAGTCTAAGTGATGTTCCAGTCTAATTGATGCTCTAGTCTCAGTGAGTCTCTAGTCTAATTGAAGCTCTAGTCTAATTGAGACTTTTGTGTCAGCGGGAGTCTAGTCTCAGTGATGCTCTAGTCTCATTTAGGATCTAGTCTCCTTTAGATTCTAGTCTCAGTGAGGCTCCGATCTCAATGAGGTTCTGGTCTCAGTTGGATACTAGTTTCAATGAGGTTCTAGTCTATTGAAGTTCTGGTCTTTTGAGGTTCTGGTCTCACTCCACCTTCTCAGTCACAATCTATCAACCACCCAACAAAGAAGACAACTCTCAGACAGGATTTGTGTTTTTTCTGTTGCCCTTCCCCACCTGACCCCGCTGATGGGGGTGTTCCCACATTTTCCTCTTTCTCTCTCTTATCTACATTTTCAGGCATTCCAAAAATGTAGGGGGGAGGTTCAGGAGCAGCCTGTGTGTGTGTGTGCCTGTTGTGATGGGAAAGGGGGGCGGCATGCATGTGGACAGAATTTGTTGCCCCCCTTCCCAAAAATCACTGACATCATGTGTTGGGCCTTTAGAGAGAGATCTTCTGTTTTTGAACAAAAAGGTCAGAATTCTTATTAAAGTATTCTTAGAAAATAAAAGTTATTCAAAATAAATAAACTTTATTCCTATATAATTTGAAAACTGTAACTTTATTTACATCTAAACTTGTTTGTCTGTGTGAAAGGAAACAGAATGGACAGATTTTAAATTTGCCTTAGAATCCAAACCCAGAAGCACTCAGTTCAGTCTAGCAAGCAGTAAAACCCCACCCCTCTGCCACCTTGAACAAGAAAATCAAACACACCCCTGTCCAGTGTGGGTCCCAGCATTGGTCTGAGAAGATAACGCAGATACATAAAGACAGAGAGTAATTGGAGCTATTCTATTTTTGTTATTCCTCATTTAAAAACATATTTAAAGTAAAATGTGTGTATCTATCAGAAATTCTCTTTTCTGCTCGTCCTTGCTTTGATCAGCTGATCGCTGCCTGTGATGAAATGATGATTATATCTATATGAATAAATTATTTTTCTTGTTTAAATTGCTGTTTTTTGCATTGTGTGAACCACACTAGGCTGAAATGAGGACATGCACAAAACACTGTCTCACACTAACATACATAAAAACCCATACAAACACACAAGAGAGTCATTGCGGTGGAGATGGTGCAGAGGTAGAGTGGTCGACCTCTGATTGGTTGATCACAGGTTCAGTTACCGATGTCGACGTGTTCCTGAGCAAGACACTGAACCTCACGTTACTCCTGGCAGTTATAGGTTGGTGCCAAAGTTTGTCAGGAAGGGTATCCAATGTATAATCTTTACCAAATCAAGTATGCGAATCAGACATATGATATCTATAGAGGATCGGTCGAAGCCCAAGTTAAGAACAACTGCCATCCTGGCCAAGGGAAACTGGACTACTGTTGGTGGAAGAAGGAGAGGAGGAAGGAAGGGTTTGTAGGAACAGGGAGAAGAGGAAAGTCCTGAGTGTTGGACTTAGAGTTGGGACTTTGGATGTTGGAACTATGACAGGAAAAGCTAACAAGTTAAGTGACATGATGCAGACAAGGAACGTAGACTGTGCGACTAGGTGGAAAGGTAGCAAGCCCGGAAGCTTAAGGGCAGGATTGAAGTTGATCTATCATGGTGGAGATTGGAAGAGAAATGGAGTAGGAGTTAGCCTGAAGATATAAATGGAAGGTGTGATATTCAATGTTGTTAGTGGGTATGCCCCACAGGTAGGATGTGAGCTGGAAGAGAAGGAGAAATTCTGGTTGGACCTTGATGAAGTGATGATGTGCATCCCTAGAAGTGAGAGATGTCACATTCCAATGGACATGTTGGTACTGGGAACAGAGGTGATGAGGAGGTGATGGGCAAGTTTGGGATCCAGGAGAGAAATGTAGAAGGACAAATTTTGGTTGATTTTGCAAAAAAATCGGAAATGGTGATAGTGAATATGTACTTTGAGAAGAGGCAGGAACATAGGGTGACCTATAAGAGTGGAGGTAGAAGCACACAGATAGACTACATCTTGGGTAGACGGTGTAATCTGAAGGAGATCAGTGACTGTGAAGTAGTGGTCGGTGAGAGTGTTTCCAGACAATGTAGGATAGTGGTTTGTTGGATAACTCTGGTGATGATGAAGATTAAGAAAGAAGGCAAA
>NC_050529.1:21958465-21958815 GCF_002922805.2 Oryzias melastigma
ATTGGAAGAGAAATGGAGTAGAAGTTAGTTTGAAGATAGAAATGGAAGGTGTCATGTTCAATGTTGTTAGTGGGTATGCCCCAAAGGTAGGATGTGAGCTGGAAGAGAAGGAGAAATTCTGGTTGGACCTTGATGAAGTGATAATGAGCATCCCTGGAAATGAGAGATGTCACATTCCAATGGACATGTTGGTGCAGGAAACTGAGGTGATGAGGAGGTGATGGGCAGGTTTGGTATCCAGGAGAGAAATGTAGAAGGACAAATTTTGGTTGATTTTGCAAAAAACTCGGAAATGGTGATAGTGAATACATTCTTTGAGAAGAGGCAGGAACATAGGGTGACCTATAAGA
>NC_050529.1:21958942-21960684 GCF_002922805.2 Oryzias melastigma
AACTCGGAAATGGTGATAGTGAATATGTACTTTGAGAAGAGGCAGGAACATAGAGTGACCTATAAGAGTGGAGGTAGAAAAACACAGACTACATCTTGGGTAGACGGTGTAATCTGAAGGAGATCAGTGACTGTAAAGTAGTGGTTGGTGAGAGTGTTTCCAGACAATGTAGGATAGTGGTTTGTTGGATAACTCTGGTGATGATGAAGATGAAAAAAGAAGGCAAAGGTGGAGAAGAAGACAAACTAATGGAAGCTGGAAAAGGAAGAACGTTGTATGACTTTCAAGAAACAGTTGAAACAGCCTCTGGGTGGTCAGGAGGAACTCCTAGATGATTGGATAACTACAACTCTTGTGATCGGGGAGACAGGTAGGAGTGTACTTGATGTGTCATCAGGAAAGAGAGTTGATAAGGAGACTTGGTGGTGAAATTGGGAGGTGGAAGTGTTTCAGCTCAAATTAAAGGAAAGGTGTATAAAACTCGTGAGAGGAGCCATGTTGTTTGGCTTAGAGACAGTTGCCCTGAGGAAAAGACAGGAAGCAGAGCAGGAGGTAGCACAGATAAAGATGGTTAGGGTCTTCTTTGGAGTGACCAGGATGGATAGTATCAGGAATTAATACAGGTTTTGGAGATCAAGTCAGAGAGGCCAGAGGAGAGGCAATAGAAGAGTCTAGAGCCGCCAAGAAAGAGGTCTAGAGGAAGACCAAAGAGGAGGTTTATGGATGCAGTGAACTAAGACAAGAAGGTAGCTGGTATTAGATTAGAACAAGGACAGACGACTCCAGACCTCGAGAGCCGCATTCCTACATGTTTTCCAACATCCCCAGCTCCAATTTTTTTGGCTGGATACACCTAGCCCAGGTAATCCGTCATGAGTAGGGATTGGATTTTTGGAAATCATGCAGACACTGCGACCCTCAAGGCCTGGAGTTGCCGATCCCTGGACTCGAGAGTGCAGAAGATAGGGTTAGATGGAGGAAACTGATTCACTCTGCCGACCTCTGAAGGGAAAAGCCAAAGGAATAAAAGTCATTTAGTTATCTTGTTGTGATGACAGATACCAGAGCAGAGTCAGATGTGATGAATAAGCAGTGATGGTTTATAAGCCTCACAGTTACAAAACAACAAAGGGAAGAACACTGGTAGAAGCAGGGAGCTAGGCCAACAAAAGCTGTACTAGGAACCAGGAAGGGGCCGAACTGAACCTAAATAACCTGACAGGTTGGAGGAGCCAGGGAGAGGCTTTTATAGGTGCAGAAATTAAAGATGGGAAGCAGGTGTGCAAGGCCACCAGGTAGAGAAAGCCACGCCTCCTGCCCCACGCCACCCTGTAGAAGCACAAACAGAAGCACAAAAAAACATACCAAAACCAACAAAGGAAAATTAACACTGAACCATAACACACCTTTTCAATGGTAAAAAAGATGAAGAACCAATTCAGATATATCATTACAAAAACTATAGGTATTGTCCATATTTGATCATATTTGTGGGATAAGTTATATGTAGATTTTTTTTGGTATCAGTTTAATTTTGTTATTTATACAAAATTTATCTGGCATTAACAATGCTTTTTCCCCAATTTAATGTCATTCAAAATATAAATTTCTCCTTTATTTTTCAATGCGTCTTTTAACTTAACTTCATTTAAAGTTTGTCATTGCATTTTTTCATTAAAAATATCAATGCCGTTTAATACTACAGGAGTCTATTTAAATATATCTTGATACTTAAGATGAGA
>NC_050529.1:21960756-21962532 GCF_002922805.2 Oryzias melastigma
GGGGCATGGCGGGGGGTAGGAGGGGAAGGCGAAGTCCAACAGCAGAAGTCCTCGCGCGTGAAGGAGACCTGGGTGCTACAGCGTCCCATCGCGCACGCAGAGCGCGCCAACGCTCGTCCCGGACTTCACCTGAATGGACCTGCAGCGTTCACGCGCACTCCTCGGGTCGTGCGTGTGCGGGCAGACATGCAGTTCTTTTACGTGGTGAGTTTTAACGTTCTTTCTGTGGGTCTGCGCGCGTGAGCGCTGAAACCTTGAAGTTGGAAGTAAAGGTGAGGTGCTGCTGCTTTTATGAGCGAACTTTGCTCTGGAAACTCTGCAGCTCAGCTCCTGTGAGATCCACCAGAAATCAGAATTCATCTTTTCCTGTCCTCCACCTTCCCATCATCTTCCAAAGCTTCATCACAAGTGTGTGTGCGTGAGGGCTGAATGTGTCTGTATGAGTGTTTACATTTGTACTTTATTTTGTGTGTTTGTTAGTTTGTTTTTGTCTGTTATTCTGCACTTTTCTGTGTTTTTGTGCATGTCTTTCAACCATTGTCCGTGCGTGTTTGTTTTTGCATGCGTTTGTGAGTGTGCACATATGTGTGTGTGTGTGTGTTTGGTATGTACTTCTGTCTGTGCGTGTTTGTGTATCTTCAGTTTTCTGTGTGGTAGTATATGTGTTGCTGTGTATGTACATGTGTTTTTGTATTTGTATTTCCGTTTGTGCGTCTAATTCTGTGTCTGTGTGGAATTCTGTATGTGCGTGTATATTAGTTTGTGTATTTCTTTGTGTGTTTGGACTTCTGTGTGTATGTCTGCGTGTGTATTTTAGTGTGTGTATTTCTATGTGTGCATGTGTATTAATGTATGTATTTCTGTGTGTGTATTTGTGGGTGTGTATTTCTCTGTGTGTCTGTATATTAGTATGTGTGCATGTATTTATTTATGTGTTTGTATGTGTTTTTTAGTGTGTGTGTGTTTCTATAGGAGTGTGTGTATTTTAGTGTATGAATTCCTGTGTGTGCATGTGTATTTCTATCTGTGTGTATTTTAGTGTGTGCGTGTGTGTTTGTATGTTTTGTGTGTCTGTGTGTTATAGGTAGAGATGCAACAAGTCGCTTTCCAGTCAATTTAGTTTAAACTTTCATTTTTGGGTCAGAGTTTTATTTCAGTTTGATATATGACATATGCGTTAAAAAACAACAAAAAGCTAAAAAAAAATGTTTGTATTTTCTTATAAGTAAGTAGAAAAACTTTTCAGCTGGCTAAAACTAGTCCTTGTGTAATGTAATATAAATGTAAGATTTAGCATTTAACAGTTCTTTGATGCTTCCAACCTAAACATACTGGTATACTATAGAGATGTGATGATTGTGTTTCCACATGTTTGGTTTAATGGTTGTAACGGTTTTTGAGTGAGCATTCAAGAATACTCTTAATATACTGTAAGTACACAGTACATACATAAAACTCCTCCATACTTCCTTGAACCTTGCTTCATTATCACTGGTGTTGTATATTAAGAATTCATTTTAACAACAATTTGATTCACATCATAATTTGTGGTTGACGACGATACAATTCATAGTCAATATTTCACTGGCCTAAAATCCAGTGAAAACTAATAACGTAAACAAAATGAAACAAATATTTTAGTTTTGGTTTAAGCTACTGAGAACATCTTTGTAAGGTTTTGTGTGCGATTGTGTATGTGTGTAAAGGGGGACGGAGTAGGGTTAAATCCCAAAAGCAGGTCTGGAAAGTCGCTTCTTCTGGATTCCTGGCTGCTTG
>NC_050529.1:21962546-21972136 GCF_002922805.2 Oryzias melastigma
AAAAAAAAAAAAAAAACATCTCAAGTTGGATGTCTGCACCTTTCCATTCTAAATATTATTTCTTGCTCCTGCTTTTGATTTATAATGTTGACTGTGGCCTGCCCCCCCCCTTCAAACCCCGCAAAGGTAATTAGAGAAGCAGAAAACAGTATTCAGGCTGGAATTTTATAATGATCCAAAGTTTTCCAAACAGGAATCAATGTTTACTGTCTTTCTTTCTTTTTGTTGACATGTAAAAAATTAAGATTGTTTTGAGATTATAGGAGATCTCTGGTCTCGTTATAGAACAGAGGAGCCGAAAACCCAAATCTCTGTGTGGTTAGGATTGTTCATGTCATAGAAAATAGGCGCTGGTGTGTGTGCGCGCCGGTTTGTGTTCTTCAGGCCACAGAAGCACAGATATTTGTGTTATCTTGAAAATTTCCTGAAGGTAAACATCCAGTTTCAGAAGTTGCATTTCTTTGCCGACAGTCCTTCAGGTTCATTGATGCTCCTCACCAGAAGCCTTACGGTCTCATCTGCTGTTTTAAAAAGCTCCACACCTGCTTTGACCACACCTCGGTTCCGTACCGTGCTGTGTGCACACACAACCACACAGCCTATAGACCCACCACAGAGTCTGCTTTGGGGACTGGAGGATTTCGTCTATGCTTTTTGCAGATCATGTGGATCTTTTGGCTTTATCAGTTAAGTGTGAAGCAGCTGGAATGAGAATTAGCATCTCTATGTCAGAGACAAATGTTCTGGAGTGGAAAATGGTGAGTTGCCCTTTTCCAGGTAGGTGGAGACCTCCTGTCCCAGGTGGAGGAGTGTAAGTGTCTTTGGGTCTAGTTCAGTAAAGGAGGGAAGGATGGAAGGAAAGATTGACAGATGGATAGGTACAGCAGCTGCTGTAATCCAGTCGTTGTATTGATCCACTGGAGTTAGGACCGGGTAAGCCAAATCACAAACTATTTACTGGGAGATCTATGCTCCCATCCCCACATGTGGTCAAGAACTTTGGGCCATGAATGAAAGAAAGTACTAGATACAAGTGGGTAAAGTGAGTTTCCTCTGAAGGATGGCATGTGTTCAAGAATGCACTAAACAGGCATTCTTGAACGGGCTTCTACAATGTTTACGCTGGACAGTTGCTACCAGTTGCAGCACATGTACCTGCAGTTGGAAGAGGCTTGTTGCGAAATGCCAAAACGGGGCAAATCTCACTCCAGGTTTTTCTATTACGACTGTATTCCAATATATGAAAGACTTGTTGTCATATAATTCCACCTGCACAGGAATTCTTCATTCAGATCCTTGAAAATATTTAGAGTTAAAAGCAGACGCATGTGAGGACAGACAGAATAGCTGATACCCCTGGAATCTTCAGGGGTTTTTACAGATGGTAGTAGATGCTGGACCAGCAGCAGTAGCTGCAGCCAATGTTCAGCCCAAGTCACGAGAGAGAAAAAATTGGTTGCGGGAAGTGCTTTTTGACATGTGCAAAGGTCAGGTGGTTGAACGGTGCGGCCATGGTGCAGCGGTGGGTGGTCGACCTCTGATCGGAAGATTGCAGGTTCAATTACCACCAGTGTCCTGGGCAAGGGCAAGACACTGAACTCTAAATTGCCTCTGGTGGAAGGTTGGCGTCAATGCTGGGAAACAGCTAAAGCAGTACTTGTCCATCCTAGGCAAAGAACAAGAAGGAAAATAGAGAAGAAATGAGGGGCGAAGATGTTATGGAGGTCTAAAACTGAAGTACACGAGCGTTTACATTGACTTTACTTAGACTTTTCATTGGAAGTGGGCGCTTGATCGTCCTCTCTGTGTTATGGTTTCGATCTTGTGTGATTCTGTGCAGGTTAGCTGTGCCTTCTCATGGATTTCAGCCCCCCTTGGCTCTTTTGGAGATAGTCACAGCTGCCTGTAATTGTCTCATTAAGGATTCAGTACTTAAGGCATTGTCTACTCTGTCCCCAGTATAGGAATGTCTTCAGTATTTTCTTATGGTTAAATCCTGATTTGATCGAGTCCTTACTGCTTTTGGGTTTTCTTCTACCAGCCACCGTAACTCTTTGCTGAAAGTAAGATCTAGGCATTTTTGCCTCCACCACTTGATAAGTGAAGGGGTGGATAGAGGGATGGAACAGTTGCAGTTACCACATCAGGAGGGTGCTTAGTGTAGGCGGTTGTCCCGGTATCAGGACATGACTGCTGATGGATTCCTCCACAGGTCAGTCAGGGTGAGACTGTCTGGGACCAGGAGAGACAAGCTGGTTTGCAGACCCAGACAGAGCAGACAAGAGTGTGCAAACGAGTGTGCAACAACCAGTCCTCAGGTCTTCACTTCATGTGGGAGAGACTGGGAGCAGAGGTCAGAGCAGCAACTATGTGATGTAAGCAAGTGTCAGCAGTGAGTACAGAGATTTAATTGCTGTTTTCCTTGCTGTGTGCTGACACCGAAGTAGGCTGGGGATGGGTTAGGGTGAGGTGGGGTTAGAAGATGCATTCTGCCTGAGTTCTGCCTGTTTGAGTTCTAAGAAGATTTGATTCCGTCTTTCAAAGTTAATGCTGCCTGTGGAGAAATCTTCTTAGTGCAGTTGGACGAGACAGAAGCTTCTGAGGAATAATCCTGCTCCCAGGGATAAAGTAAAGTCATTAAAGTAAAAATTAAAATGAGACAAAACTGAGTGAGAAAAAAGTAGAAACTGGAAAATTTTTGATCTTCAAGAAGCTTCCAAACCTGAGAGTGAAACTGTTCTGCTGCAGCCTCAATGAACCCAGTGAAGAAGACTCAGCGTATGAGGAAAAAGGCCAACTCATTTAAGATCCATCAAAGGTTTTGCAAGCGTTTCATACATTTGTGCTTTATCTCCAGAGAGCCCCCACCCATCCTCAAATTATGCTCTATTAGAGCAGCCACCAGCTCTGCTTCAGACGCTTATGAAGCATAAACATGTGCTTCATGTTCAGAAGAGCGGCGCATATTGCAGGAAGATTAGCTGTGAAATAAAAAAAAAAGAAGAGATCTGGTTCTTCACACTTTTACGTTGACAACGATAAACTTCCATCCATCATCTACACTCGTTTCGTCCTGATCAGGGGTAGTGAAGGCAGGTGCACCCCTACTCTCAATCACAGGAATATAAACCCCCCCAAAGAGAAGTTTAATGTTTCCAATCAACCTACTATAGGTTTGAACTTTAGGAGATTCATGAAACTCTGGATTTGTCAGTCCAGAAGACGAAAGTGAGCATAAATTACCAAAACATTAAATCTTAAGTAAGTAAAGATTCATTTTTTTAAGAAAAACTGTCATATTTTCTGTCTTGCAAGAAAAATAATCTTGCTAAGAAAGTTTTCCAGTAGCCAATTGTACTTTGAGAAAACGTTTCGTAGTGACTAGAACTATTTTCTCAAAATCAAATTTTTTTAGCAAGACTATTTCTCTACCCCAAAGAAACCTGCCAACGGGTAATAATTTTGGAGTAGAGCAGGGACTCCACACTTTCACACAACTTGGCAAACACACACATATCTTGGAGATAGTCACAGCTGCCTGTAATTATCTCATTTAGGTTTTATTGTGTAAGGCATTGTCTGCTCTGTCCTCACATATCTACATGAGTTGAAGATTTAGGGAATTTGTGCTGATGCACTTGATTATGGGTGTGGATGTGAACGTCTCGGATAGGGGAGGGGGTAGTGTTGGCATTTCCTTCTTCAGATCAAACGTGTGCTGAAATACCCAAGTATGTAAAAAACAAACAAAAACAAAAAAAGAGTTCAGTTATACTATCACCACGAAGACATAACTAGTGTTAAACCAGACGGTTAGTGCAGCATTTCAGGCATCTTTTTGTTTTTGTCTCTGATACTCCAGAGGAAAGCTCAGGGGAATTCGTGCAGCATGAAGATAGAACGGTGTACGCTGTGAGTGCAGAGACAGATTGTTACATTTTGGTTAGCATTTCCAACAACTATTGAGCTTTTATTCTGCTGTGTGAACTGTGTAATGACACACAGTTTGTCTTAGCAATTTAAATGGTCACATTACTGTTTATAAATGATGAGTATGAAAGCCATGTTGAGTAAAACCCAAAGATAATGTAGCCAGACATAGCGAGGAAGTCTTTACAGTTTTATTTGTTGAAGAACAACCAGCACAGGTGTTGTACACCAGAGTCAACTTGACTCCTCCCCAAGCTCCTGAACAGAATAAACAGACTACACAAAAAAGAGGCGAGTAGCTTTCAAAGCATGTCCACGAGGTACTTCCCACGGGGAAACCCGAACAGAACCTTCATAAACAGACCAGTGTAAACTGATGTTCTCAAGAAACCATGGAGGTGATACCACAACAGTAAGTACTTTGGCAATTTATGTTTGGCTAAGGCCCCCTCCGCGTCACTTTTTGACGTTTTGGGTGTCCCCAACTCAATGTTTTTTGACGTACTGGCTGTTTCATTAAATCAGGGGTCCCAAACCCTCGGGACGCGGTACCGGATGCGCACTGGTCCTTGGGACTGGTTCAGAACTGGTACTCTAACCCAGTACCCTAACCTTAACCCGGTACTGGTTCGCATCCGGTACCATGGCCGGTTTGGGTCCGGTACCACATCTGGTTCATTGTTTAGTTGTGGTTACGGTACCGGTACTGGGTTTGGGTACTGGTGTGCTACGCGTTGCGATACTGAAACGTTTCTGGTTCCTAGCCTGGAGTTCACAGCCCGGAGGTTTAATGAGAACAGCCAAAAAATGACGAGTTGGGAACAATAAAACGTCAAAAGTGGCTTGGAGGGGCCCTTAACCAAACGTCAATATTTGACAACTTGAGAGTGAGAATGTGTTGGATTCGGACACATAGTGGGGCACAATGAGCCACCTTAAAGATCCAGTCTATGAACCAGTCATCTAGAGATGAGAAGAACAGAATCTGTGGCAACAAAAAATACAATTGCTATCTCTTAAGGACATCAAAGTCGGGATGAGCCTTAAATATTTTTTAACTTAATTGACAAAGACAGAAGTGATACTTTTTGATTTCTGGGTCTTTTCTACTTATATGGCTTTCTCAACCCACAATGTTTGGAGTTTAGCTATTTTTTCAGCTACATGCTAGCTGCTTTGGCTTATTTAGGCTTCTAAAAATATTTTTGGCTATTTTTAGGCTGAAGAGAACCTTCAGATCAAAGTGGAGGTGGTAGGAACATTTTACAGTCTAAATCTTCGAATTAGAGCGACTAAAATATAGTTGAAGTCTCAATTTTTCTTAAACTTCCATCCACTCTGATTATCTTTTGATCTATTGTGAAATTGTTCCTAGCAGTCTTTTGATCACGATTATGCAACCAAAATTAGAAAAACGTGTTGTTTTCTTGGACATAGTGTCTACAGAGCAGCAGTAGTTAGTTCATCAGAGATTTGCCTCGTGAGTTGTGAGGGGCCCATTGGCACAATTTTGACGCTTAATTTTCCACATGTCCTCCATCATTAGAACAATACCACAAGAACATGTTAAAAACACAGTTTTTATCAGAGTAGGTCTTTAAGGGCTGAAGATATGTGCATCGACCAAAGGCTCATCTGAGGCTGATAGAGGGTTTTGGGTGTGATCTCTGGGTGGACCTTGGACATGCAGGGTGGTTGGTCTGCATTTTATGTCAGTTTATCAGTCTGCAGAGATAATACTGTCCTGACACTGATTGTCTCATGTGGACCGGATAACTTCAAAAAGTATTCATAGTCTGTTCTCAGTCCTTACAAGAGTTTTCCTCCAGGAAGATCATCTTTTTTTCCCCAAGTTATCAGCAGGTCTTACAAACATTCAGAAGTCCTGACAGAATAAAATTATATCAGATAATAAAAAAACAGATCTGATTAACCCCACCCCCCATCCCCAGCACCATAGAAAGGAATGGTCTGTGAAAGTAGCTCGTCTGTAGTGTTTTTATCTTCTAATTCAAAGGGAGTGGCCTGTGTCTGTGTATTCCTGTGTGTGCCACCAACACTAGAACACATGTGTCAGAGTCAAGGCCCCGGAGCCGGTAATCATATCCAGATCATTTTATTTTATTGTTATTAATGGCCTGATGCTATCTTGCTCTTATTTTTAACTTGTGTAATTTTGACAAAATATATTTTTATGGAGACTAAAATATTCCAAGTTAGTTAAGGTTAAATTGATTTATTCTGGAATAATATTCCTGCCTTTTTATTATTCATAATTATGTTAAAAAATATGGTTTTAAAGTTTTAAAAAATGGCATTCTGCCAGCTTTTTGGACTGTTTTGGCATTTACTAAGATTTTTTAGGCTATTTTGGAGTTTAACCAATAATTTCACTACACACTAGCTGTTTTGGCTAATTTAGGCCTTTTTTTATTTTTTTAGGCTGTTTTGGAGTTAAGCTTTTTTCAGCTACATGCTAGCTGTTTTGGCTAATTTAGGCTTTCTATTAAAGTTTATTTTTACTGTTTTGGAGTTAGACTAATATTTACATACTAGCTGTTTTGGCTAATTTAGGCTTTTTTCAGTTTTTTAGACTATTTTGAAGTTTAGATAATTTTTTTCAGCTACATGCTAGCTGTTTTGGCTAACCTAATTGTAAATTCATACTTGTGTTAAAAAGTAACCGTTTTACAGTTTTAAAAGATTTAGTGTTATAATGTTCAATAAATGTTTATCCTGTTTGGCCCATTGTGCAACATTGTGACGGACTGGTGACCTGTCCAGGGTGAACCCCGCCTTCGCCCATCAGTTGCCGGGTTAGGCTCCGGCACCCACGCAACCCCGAAAGGGAAGAGGCGGTTAAGAAGATGGATGGATGGCTGTGAGCAGCTATAAGCTAGCAGGAGAAAGGAATTATGGGAAATGAGGTCAGACTCACTCCGCACCAGCACTCCCAACTTAGAGGTGAACTTCTTCTGCTCTGCAGAAACTTTGTCTTTTTAATTTTGGCTAAAAACTCCATAAACACATTTAAATCACCACTGGGAACAATTTTGCAAAATATCAAAAGAAGATAACTGGAGTGGATCTTTAAATCTTTATGTCAAAGCTTCAGGCCACGCCCCTTAGTAAAGTAGGCAGATGGAGGGAGTGTACTAAACCTGTGTTGTCAGTCAGTGTCAGCCCGACCTCTGTCCTCTCAAAGATACAGAGCAAGTTTACAGCATAGACACAACACTCCTCTGTGTTCACCTTTAACATTCACCAAAGTTCTGGTTCCAGCTCCTGGTTGGCAGTAGATGATTAGCAGAACAATCTGCAGTTACAATTTTGGGTCAACTAGAGCCAACCCAGCTACTGTTGGGTTCACCCTGAACAGGTTGCCAGTCTTTTAGGTCCACACGTGTAACATGCAAACTTAGGAGCAACTTAAAGATACAAATTAACCAATGAAGCATGTTTTTGGACTGTGAAAGAAAGTCGGAGTACCTCGAGAAAACCCACACATTCAGACTCCACATAGGATTTCATGAACCAGGGCCTTCTCACTATGAGGTGAGAGTGATAACCACCAATTATCCTCATTTAACTTGAAATAATAAGTATACTTTAAGATACTCTTTTAAAATCAAGTTTCAGATGTATTTTAAAGAATGAACGGTTGTTACCCAGAATGAGCAGCAGGTGGCAGCACAGTCAATCATTGTATCAGAGAAATGCTATGCTAACAGGGGCTCTCTGCTCCACTGAGAATGGAGAGAACCTGTTCACCAGTATCCTGGTTGGGGTTCACCACCTTTGAACCTTAAGGTCAACTTCTCCAGATCTACCCTGACTTCTTGTCAAGTCTATTTTTCTAAAAGCATTTTTCTTAATGCTCTTTCATTCAGCTCTCATTTTTCATGTTTTTAGCTTTTTCTTTCATTAAAGCTTTATTGGGGAGATTAAATCAAGAGAACTCCACAATCTTGGTGTTTTCCACACTAAAGTTAAGATCCAATGTCTTTTCTAAAACCTGTTCAGGTGAAGCAAAACCACTACAGTATTTTGGTAAACGAAAAATCTCTGTTGCTGGAGGAGGAGGAGGAGGAGGTTGGACAAGACAGGCCACAATACACGCTCACACACGTGCACGCTCCATTGCTGGCTGGACAGAGACGTCCTAAAGAGCTTTATGCATCAGTGGATCACAGCGTTCTTTGTGCCTGTCAGGAGAGCTGCTCCGGTTTTAGGGAGATGGGGTGTCAAACTCCATCGCACAGGGGGCCAAAACCCAAAACACCCAGTAGAGGACAAACATTTATTAAATACGTCAATTCTGTCAAAATTGGGACGTTACAAGATAATAATAATAAAATAAAATGATCTGGAGCTCCGGTGTTATAAAATAAAAGTTGATTACATGTAAATGTAGATGATCCCACATGTGAACCGTCCTCAGAGGGTTCGGGTCAGGACCAGCATGGTGTCACCATGTGACGACGGGCTGTCCAAACTGGACTTCCTCCTTTGTGTTTTCCTCCAATGAAACCTCTCGTTTCCTCCAGGACTTCCTTCCTCTCTCTGTCCTTTTTATAGAGCTTTGATCCTGTTGTTTTAATCCTCCTCCTACTCCCTCCCTCCTTCCCTCTTTTTATCCCTCTTTCCCTTCCTTCCCTTCCCTCCATCAAGCCTCCTTCCCTCTGGGCTTCCTGTTTCCTGCCGGGTCCCTCCTCCTTCTTTTTCTGTCCCCTCTCCCCTCTCTATGACCCGTCCATCCCTCTTCCTTTCACTCAGTCATCACTTTTTGGTTGACCTTTTTTTTCTTTAATGTTTTTATTTCCCCCTTCTCCTCTCATCTTCCCCTACCGCTTAGATGCAGCTGCTCTTCCTCTTGTACTCATCTTCCTCACAAGGTGGTTCTCTTATTCTCTGGTTGGTTCTTTTGTTTATTTTCACATTCCTGCCTTCTCCCCTCCTCCTTCTTATCTACTTTCTCCTTCTGTTCCCCCCTTTTTTCCTTCAGGGTATCACCTCTTTAACACTTTTCTCCTCCTTATTTTATCGCTTTATAGGTCCAGGTCGTCATTGTAAACGAGAATTGTTTCTTAATTGACTTAAGTTAAAGTTATTTTAAAAAAATCCATCCTTATCTCCTTAATTCTTCCCTTCTTTTCCTATGTCTTCCTGCTATTATCCAGTTATTTTCTCTTTATTACTTTTCCTTTTTTCCCCAAGTTGTTCTTCCTCCTCCTCCTCATCCCTCTCAACGCCGTCAGTCCTCCTCAGAACCTCGGTCCTCCCCTTCTCTTTACTCTGTCTCACTGAGATCCGTTTGCTCATTTGAGCTTAGTTTGGGCCAAGAAGAGCTGCTGGGATTTTAACTGAGGACTGGAGCCTTTATAAAGGTAAAGACAGTCTGCATGTGTGTATGTGCGTTTATGTGGGTGTGTGTGTGTGTGTATGTGCACATCAGAAATGATGGCGCTGCAAACCTTTTTTCGTAAAAACCTAAAGACGATCAGTGTTTTGCTTATGAAAAAGTCTAAACCGGTGGATTCAGTTCAACTGACCTATTCATCCGGATGGATGGATGGTGGATGGATGGATGGTGGATGGATGGATGGATGGATGGATGGATGGATGGATGGATGGATGGATGGTGGATGGATGGATGGATG
>NC_050529.1:21972675-21974001 GCF_002922805.2 Oryzias melastigma
GATGGATGGGTGATGGATGGATGGATGGATGGATAGATACAATAATGGATGGATGGATGGATGGGTGATGGATGGATGAATGGATGGATGGCTTGTGCTCTTATATGTTTTTGATTTCATTTAATGATGGAAAAATAACTGGAAAGAATCCAACTAATTGTTGTTTTCATTTGTTTGACTACAATTCAAACTAATGAGGCTACAAAGTACAAACATCTTTCAAGTCTTTGACACTTTCAATATCAAATCCAATCTCATATCTCTAAAGTCCAATGTTTAGCTCAGCTAGCTTCTGATCAAAGTCTGTTTTCATTTAAATTTCAAGTTATGAGTTGTAGAAAAATGACAATCATTCATTACAAACCTGCCTGTCAGAATCCATGGTGTCTAGTGAGTTTATTTGGAGACTTCCATCTAAAGTTCTTATCAGAGAATGAATTCATCTGCTGGTCTTTTAGATCCACAGCTTCACAGAAGTCCTTGTTAAAATGTTGCTGGTTTCTGTCAAACAACCATCACTCAACAGTCCTACACAAACGTGCACTCGTCTGTGACACGTCCTCATAATTCAGTGTGTGTTTGATGTGTGAAGGATGGGAGAGTACTTTAAATACTTGATCGGTCGGGTCCAGCTCCACAGTTCTGGTTCTGTTCTAATGTCTTGTTGTCAGATGAAGTTCAGGACTAGCTCTGGGGTGTTTTCCTTTTCTATTTATTAAAACAGTCTTTGGGTTGTTTTTCCTTCCTGGTTTAGTATGTTTTGTCTGGCGGCTGCTGGGTAATCACACACAGATGTGGACCAAAACAAATGAGTCCAGAACCAGACAGAGAAAACAGCCCAGTAGAAGTTATCAGATCGGTCTGTTGAAAGATCAGAACCGTGATAAAGTCTTCTCGTTTGCTCCTCAGTGCTCCTCCTCCTCCACTCCTCCTCTGTGCAGGTTTTCACAGTATCTTTGCTCAAATATCTTACCCAAAACTCCCAAAATGGCTGCACGAATCATAAAATCAGCGACTGTAAATAGAACTTTTTACCCTCACCCCCTCCTGTAAATACTCTCACAAACTATTAAAAAGCCACACAATACAAACCCTCACACACACTACTACAACACCTTGACAAAGCAACACATTGGCACACTAGAAGAGGAAATACCAAAACAAATGAAAGAAAATGTCTGGAATTTGGTCTAAAAAAGACCTACAAAAGTGGATGTGAAAGGTCATTTTTACATGGATAAGATGGGTTTGTGTGTTCATATGAGTTACTATTGACTGTATATGGTAAATGGTAAATGGCGTATACTTGTATAGCGCTTTCTACCC
>NC_050529.1:21974042-21980772 GCF_002922805.2 Oryzias melastigma
GGGCGGGTAGCGACTGCGGGCCATCCAACGCCGCTTGCGGCTTTAATTATATCTATTTTTGGTACAAACAAAGGCAAAAAGATAAAAAGAACCTAGCATGTGTCCAAATGGGATTTTTTTTTTTTTACTTATCTTCAAAATAAAAGATGATCTGTGCCAAACAGGATCATCATCATAGTTCTGGACAGCTACTAACCAATGTTGTGCAGCATAAGATAATATAAGCTTTTAACTAATAAAAGATCAAACATTTAACAACAGTTTTGCTTTGCATATAAAACATCTGTGCATTCTGGAAGAAGCGTTGATCAAACAAGACGTCTTCAGGTCAACAAAGGATGTAAAAACCTACATAGTTTATCATCTTTGTGCACCTCAGTCATCAATTTAGACATTTAACTAATCTAAATTAAATAGATGCTAAGTAAGTAATTGTTACTTCAAAAAAAGGCTATTTTATTTTTCTTTTATTTATTTATTTGTTGTTATTTTTCCCATCTTTGTCCTCATCAGTCTTATACTGCTGGGTTTTCTTATATTAGTTTGGGGTTGGACCTTGGTAGTCTCAGTTTGCAGGCTTTGTTTATTTGTTTTCTTTCGGAGGTTTTGGTTAGACAGCCATTAGTAGGGAGCTGCAGACTCTGATAGTCGACATGGCTGAGCTACAATGGAGAGATAAAAGAGCCACATGTGGATCTGGAGCCGCAGGTTGCCGACCCCTGGTAAATGAAAACTAAGTGTGATATCAAAAATACATACTTTCAACTCCAGAAGTCAATTCAGTCACCATTTTTCTAGTCGTCATCAGTAAGCAGTGATTGATTTGAGTCAACGATTCTATGGCAACTACTCTAACCAATCGGGATTGATCTTTTTGGAAGGCCACACCCCCTACTACTTTGGAAAAATCTGTCAAACGTTTCCATAAGTGAGACCACATACTTGTATCGATGCATCTGATTGGTCTGTTGAATAGCTTCCTAAAATAATGGGATTTTGGGTACTTGGAGCCCACATGGATTTACAGCTTGAATGTGAGGGGGAAGAGTCACTCAGTCCAGTTCTCATATACACTCACTTGCTTGTGAACATTTAGCTTAGTTTGTACAATTACTCTCTTGAGGTTATTTTAAACTGTAGTATTGGCCAGTTTATTGATTGGAGGTATTTTGTTTTCAAAATTAATCGATTTAAACTTAATAGATCAATAAACGTTTCATTAACAGTAGAGATCAATCTAGCACAGAAAGCTAAAGTCCGCTAGCTTGATGCTAACGTTTAATGGAAAAGGACAGCTGATGCAAACGCTTGGTCGACCTAAACATTAGTGCAGCTACAAACGGTTATTTTATTAGTCGACTAATCACCAATTATTTTTTCCGATTCGTCGACTGATCAGGTCATGCAGAAACTGGTTGTAGAACACATCTTAACCATCATTAGCTTTAAACTAACTTAAAGCTAAATATATAGCATTACCTGAGATAATGCTAGTGTGAATACTGTAAGTGGAATTTGGCTTCCGAAGATGCTAGTGCTGATAGCTGAAGATGCTGAAATTGATAGCTAAAAACGCTTAAGCTGAAATCGCTGAAGCTGATAGCTGAAAATGCTGAAGCTGATAGCTGAAAACGCTGAAGTTGATAGCTGAAAATGCTGGAGCTGATAGCTGAAAATGTTGAAGCTGATAGCTGAAAACGCTGAAGTTGATAGCTGAAAATGCTGGAGCTGATAGCTGAAAATGTTGAAGCCGATAGCTGAAAAGGCTGAAGTTGATAGCTGAAAACGCTGAAGCTGATAGCTGAAAATGTTGAAGCTGATAGCTGAAAACACTGAAGCTGAGAGCCAGTTAAAATATTAGTTAAATACCAAATTAGCCTAAACAACTGAAACAACTCCTAAGTCAGCCAAAACAGCTAGCATGCAGCTGAAATACTCCAAAATAACCTAAAAAACAAAATAACCAAAATTAGACAAAATTGCTACCATGTAGTTGAAATATTAGCTAAACTTCAAAATAGCCTAAAATACCCTAATAAATGCCAAAACAGTCCAAAAGCTAGCAGAATTTGATACAACTTTCCACTTTGCTACACTTCGACTCTATATAATAAAAAGTAATGACTAATCGACTATTTAAATAGTCGATTAGTCATCGATTAGTTGACTAATTTGGGCAGCCCTACATTGGCAGCCATACATTGCTGACTAAATTAGCATTTTTAAAAACTCACAGGCATGAAATTTCCAAACTCTTTTAAGGAAAGATTTTTAAAGTAACTTTTTTTAAACATTTTTTTTTGTCTGTCAATGATTAATAATAGCCTTTTTTTTATCTTTCGGCTGCTCCTTTTACTAATGTGATGTGTGACGGTTTGGATTTGGTTTTACACTGGAGGTCTTTATAACCCTCTGCATTAAGCCAGACTTGGGACGAGCACATGGAAGTATTGAACAATGCCCCATATGATTACAGAAACAGCATCTGGTAGTTCCAGATGGTTTGTCATGCAAGGACTAACCAGATCCACCCATATTTATATATGTATATATATGTATCCACGGTGGCAGAGTGGTTCTCCATTGATCATCTTATTGTTTCTCATTGTCTAGTAGATGCTCCCTTCGCCTCAGGGTATCCTCTGGATCCTCCTCATGTCCTACTACATTCATGAACCTCCTCTTTAGTTTTCTTCTATACGAGAATTTGTAGTCGTATTTTTTGCTTGTATGCAACCATTTACTGTAGTGTTTTTCTAGTATTGTGTGAGTTTGGAGCCGTTTCAAGTTCCATTCATCCACACGGATGGTGACGCACCAACAAGACCACCCGGAGCTTTATGGGGTTCAGCGTTTTGCCCAAAGACGCTTTGACACAAAGCAGGCAAAGCAGGAACCTGCGACCTCCAATCAGAGGTCAACTGGTTTACCTCCGCCCAATTAAACCTTTTAATGGACTCTAAACGTTCCAGATAAAACTGTTGAAGTTAATGACGTGTGATAACAGCTTTAACCTCTTGTTGGCCTGCAGGGAAACTACACGTGGGCAACAATGCTGGGCCAGAACGTGCGCTTACAGCCGGTTCCCATCCAGAGCCTGTCGGAACTGGAGAGAGCCAGACTGCAGGAAGTGGCCCTGTACCACCTGGAGGAGAGGGAGCTGGACTTCAAGATCAGCATCCCCAAAGGTGAGAGCTGAAACCACTGTGTTGTTTTCTAGGTTATAGTTTCTGCAGAGCGGCACAAATTCTTTAGAAATTCACCCCCCGTTTCCCTCCTTGTTGCTGACAGTTATCTGTTCACACACACTTTCACTAGCTTAGTATGGGAGTGTTTGTGACTCAAAAATAAAAACAAAAGTCAATACTATACATGCTGTTTCATGCTCAAAATGTACCTGCATTGCTTGTCTCTTAAATGAAATAGTGAAAAGGAAAACGTATTTCCGTTTAAGCATTTTAATTTTCAATTTTGATATTTCTAATTGAATTTTGATACAAAATGACTAAAGAACTTTTTTAAAAATTGAAAAGTCAAATGCCATTTCCTTTATCATTTTAAATAAATTACAGAATGAGCTGTGTTGAAGAAGAAAATTAAAAAGCTGTTCTGATTGCTTTTTAATCTCATTTAAAAGACAAGAAATGCAGGTACATTATGAAAATGAAATAGCATTTCCAGTATTGACTTTAATTTATTTTTGAGTCACAAACCCTCCCATAGCTTACAGCCTCACACCCCTATGCTAACATTAGCAGTACAACAACAACAAAAAATGGTCTTTGAATTCTCCTAGCATCGTTGTTTTCCACGATCTGTCTAAATCAGAACTAATCCAGGTAACCATTGTGGAGCAGGCAGGAAGGAGGGAAAACAAGCAGGATGCAGATCCGGATGCTTTTCTGTTCATTCATTTCCAGTGAAAGCCTTTTGTGACATAATTTTACACATTTCCTTTTTTTTCGGTTTGTTTTTCCTTCGTGTGCTGTCCACCAGCTGAGCAAACAGATAGTAGCTGAAAGACTCTTACTTTAGACTTTATTTTCACATTTAAGGTTTTTTATTATTAGTTTTCTTTTGTTTTTGATTATAGACCGGAAGGAAAAGAGAGATGTGAGATTTGGAGAAAGAAGTTTTGAAACAATAGTTGGAGAAAAAAGTAGAGGGTAAAATCAGGAGAGTTTTAGGAGTAAGAAATTAAAAAAGAACAAAAAACATTAGACACAAAGAGAGAAATGTCCTGAATAAGTGTTTATAGAGGAGTTCCTTTTTGTGCAAAATTACACTCAACTACACACTGTACAAACACAAATACCACATGTAATTATTGTCATGTTCACACATATTCGCACACACAACACACAAGAAAATTTAATGCATGTATATTGACTTAACAACACAAAAGCAAACATGTTTCAGACATAAATATGAAATTTTCTTTTAAAGAAGCAAATTGATGCAAAAACAAGTTGATGAAAGTTCTAGAGAAAAAGCTGTTCTAAACACATGAGTTCCATGAAGTAACTTAAAGACAGGAAGTGAATCGATGTTTGGGATGTCCGATGGAAGTGAGTTCAAGAGTTGAGGAGCTGTAAGTTCTGCTCCTCAATAGTGCTTTAGAAGACAGGAGCCCAGAGCAGGAGGAGATGGATATATGGAGGAGATCAGACAGGGTGGAGGAGGTGAAGAGCTCTGAATTCTGAGATGAACAGAGGTAAAGTTAACACTTAGGTTAGCCAAACCAGCTAGCATGTAGCTGAAAAAATAGCTTCAAAATAGCCCAAAAAACGGAAAATAGCCTAAATTAGCCAAAACAGCTAGCATGTAAATGTTAGCCTAACTAAAAACAGCCTAGAAAACGTAGAAAATGCCTAAATTAGCCAAAACAGCTAGCATGTAGCTGAAATATGAGCTAAACTCCAAAATAGTCTAAAAAAAATCTTTGTAAACGCCCAAATAGCCCACAATAAAACTAGCAGAATGATAATTTTTTAAAACTTTAAAATCATAACGTTTTAACATAATTATGAATAATAAAAAAACAGTCATATTATTCCCAAATAAATTAACTTAAATGACCTGTAGCAGCTTCGCGCTGTCAGGGCCTGCAAAGCCTTCAGTGAAGGCCTAAAATAATTTCAAAAGAAGCATCTAAATCATAGAGAAATATTTACATATATATATATATATATATTTGTCGTAAAAATATATTTTAGATCATTTCAACTGTTCTGTCATCTTCTCTCACAGTCCTACACATGAAAGTTTCTAACCAATCAGATTTTAGCCCTCACTTGTTGCTAGGTTCATGAAAGTCTGCCTTACGCTCATACAGTCAGTGCTTCTGTCCTCACTTCTGGTTTTGAGGCGGTTTTCCATAAAAAACACTGCACAGTCATAAACACGTTTAACCAATCAGAATTTGAATTATTGTAGCTTAATGTAGGTGGAAGATGACATAATCACCCCCGATTGGATGGTCATCGCTTGCGCTACCAAAAACTAACTTTTTGGTTACTCTGATTTAGAAGCTGCACTTGATTTTTGTTTTGTACTTAACAATACAGGCGGAGAAGTTGATTTAGTTGCTGATTTATTGCGTAAGCCAACCAACAACGAAGCTAGCAACCAGGCTCAGCAGGGAAAAGGATTTGTCTGCCACTTTCTACCCTCCAGCAGTTCTGTCTGGCCAGGTAACGGAGTTTTGTGATAATGCTGAGCGACAAGGGGGGAGAGTTTAGACAGGTTTCTCACTGACACTAGGGCAGTGGAAAGCAGCTCATCTCCACGACAAAACTTGTACTTAACTGAAATGTTTTGGCGTTTTTTTTCTACAAATTATAAATAATTGGAATATCCCCAGTTTCCAAATACCACTACAAATTCGTCCACGCCCATTTGAACGCCCTCTTCATCTTACTTTGACTAATCTACAACTCTGCAATAACTCATTTTTTTGTTTTTTCTTTTCCGGATCTGTTTTGTTAAATCTAACCAAGAGACGGCGTGAGAACAACTGTTTACACAGCATTTCATTCGTTTTATTAGTCACCTGTGGTTTCACCGCAACAAAATGTGAGTAATGAAGTAATCAGGGTTTCTGCAGTCTAGTAATTGTAGCTTAATTACTGAAATTTGAACCGTAAAATGTTACATAAGTGATTCAATTACTATAATTTGTTACTTTGTAATCCATTGTCCCCAACACTGGATATGGGATTGAAATGATTGACTAAAACGTCCAGATTCTTAGTTTTAAGAAGAAGTTAAGAAGAGTTATGTTTCATTGATGTTTAATTAAAAAGACCCCCTGTGATGAAAATGGTGTTTTTAACATGTTCTTGTGCCATTTTTCTGATGATGGAAGACATAGAAAAAAGTTTCGAGTTTAAATGTAATAGTTGTGAATCAGGAGCAGACAAAATAAAATGTTGCTGGAAAAGCTTGTCGTTGTGATGTAGAAAATATGCCACAAGCTCTCTGGGCCGCTCTGTTCTGGGATCTGGCTCAAATGTTGCTCGCCATTTTTGTTGATGTTTGTTTGGGGTTGTAAGCCAGCAGGAGAGAGTGTAAACAGAAGGATGATGGGAAGTAGGAGGGGTACCAACTTTGTGGTTCCATCCAAATTTGACTTGTTTCCTAAAAACTACGTCCTGCACACAAGGTTACAACATAATCATAATTTAAAGACCGTTTTTCTAAAGATGATTGGAGTGGGACTTTTAGGAAT
>NC_050529.1:21980872-21984284 GCF_002922805.2 Oryzias melastigma
CCGAGCCGATCTGACAGGCCGAGCACATCTGCTACCTACACCGGCGTTTTGTTTTTCTTTCTCCCATAGGCGGAAATTTTGCCCGCGAAATTCATCGCCACTGTAGTGGATTTCTTTTAGCTAGCTTCAAGTCTTGTGGAGACCGAATTTGGCGGAACATTTTAAAAGCTGGTATTACTATTGTTGACATTATTTAGCTTTTCCTACCCTTTCACTATTGAGCTAGCCTTTGAGGACGGCATTGTTTGAACAGCGCACCATGTTGTGTCCTACATCAGAAGGGTGGTCAACCTCTGATCAAAAAATTGCAGGTTCGATTCCTGCCTTGCCCGTCTATGTGTCCTTGTGCTGGACACTGAACCTCACATTGCCTCTGGTAGAAGGTTGGCGCCAGTGTTTGAATGGGACTGTAACTTTAAAGTGCTCTGGGCTTTATCACATTAAGAATAGTATGATTTTGTTAACCCAGTAACTTAAACATTTATTAGTTAGTTAAGGGTAACAATTATATATATTGTAAAGTTTGTTTGTGAATTCCTAATTTGTTCACTCTTTGTATTCCAGACTGTTGAGTTTCTTATCACTGTCAGCAAGTGCAAAGGTTTGTTCAAAGGCTCTGTAGTACAGGTGAGTAGTGTAAACCACACGTTTTACCTAAATTTCACAATGTGAACTGTACATGCTTTACTTAACAGTCATGCAGTGTGGAGTTGAATTAATATCACCCCAATTTGTGTGTGCAAAATTCTTGATTTCAGCTTCTAATACCATATTTTTTTGTTCGCCAATTCCTTCTGAATTATGCTCAAAAATTTAGGGAACAATTGACTAAAATTCCTAAGAGTTATTTTTTGTTTAAAACTGGTATTAAAATCCTTTTTTTTTTGTTAATTCGAGATGGCAGCCACTTCCCAAGATCAAAGGTCTGTTTTTCCTGGCTGTTCTTGATCCTTTTGGCTTGCCATACTGTCATCCCGTCGGCATGGTTTTGTTGCAGGCAAGCAGCTGCAGTAACGCTTCTGCACCTCACTGGGAGATCTGAACCCAGACACAGAAACATGCACAGATACTTTTATTCAGCTTTTGAAAATAACTAAACCAGATCTCTCCGTATCTGCATCCTCCATAACAAGTTCGAGAAAGGTTTTTGACAGAAGCTCCTCCCACATGCGGCCGGAGCTTAAGATTTACAGACTTATGGATAATCGTCAAGAAGCAACTTTGATGCTTGTAAAAACAACATGAATTATATGGCAATTGCATTCAGTGTTGATAGACATGTGATTTTAATAATACACATGAGGTAAAGGAGGAGGTGATCTATGGTATACATGTGGGCCAAACCGTGACTAGTGATCCATACCGCTATGGCAAGCCAATCCAGTATAAAATAGATATCCTTGATATCNAAAAGTATAATACACCAAAAAGCTAAGGGTTTTTTGTTCTAGGCCTTTTAAATGTACAGTCACATTCTGAAGTCAAAGTTCTGTTTTTTATCATTTTTACATTTTAACTTACACATGTGACGTATGCTGCTGACCTCTTGGCCAGGTCATCCTTGAAAAAGCGATCCTCCCAATGAGTTTTCTCCTGGTTAAATAAAAATAATCATTCACTGACTCTCCTCTGAACACGTCTGAACTATTTCAGTCTGGCTTTTCTGACTTTACCTCCACAGGTATATCATCAGGACCAAGAGCCTTTTCACTCTTCATCCTCTTCAATTCTCCCTCACCTCACCCTTACTAATCTTTGTTACATCCTGCTCCACAGCATTCATTTCTCCTCTTCTGTTCTACTTATTTTCTTCTTTCATCAAATCTTAAAATTATTGTTTCCATTACAGTCCTGACACCTTTACACATATTTGGTTTGGTAAAGATTTTATGTTGGATGCCCTTGCTGACACAACCCTCTATAATTATCCGAGCTTGGAACTGGCAAAATAAGACCCTGGGTTTAGCCTCTTCGTTGCTACATTGGTCATATTTTGCACCTATTGAAAATATTTTCTGTGTTTTGTAGAATAAAGACCATCCAGGAGGCAATCGAGGACACCATGGAGGGAATTTTCCACTGAATGGCATGTGGCAGTGGTGAGGAAAAGGACATTCTTGTGGTCCTTGAAGTCCAGGCTGTGGTGGACAACCTACCAAGTGTCAGAGTGGCAGTTGCCATGCTGTTTGGCCTTATTTACAACCTTAATATGGATCACCGTCCTCATCTCAGATACACCTTTGAGGTAATCTGGAAAATTGTAATGGAGTTAGAGGGCAGAGTTATGTCCAAAAGGGTGGAGATCTTTGAGATGCGACTCTTCAAATAAAATTAACACAGTTCACGGTTCACCAAGGATGGAATCCAGCTGCTTGCTTTGGCTATTTCTCTTATGTTCTGTTTAACAAAAAACAGCAAACCTCATAAATGTTGATTTGTACTATTTGCATAGCTGTAATCAGATTTTTCAAGTTGAAATAAAAAACAGGTTGATACTTAAACTTGTTGTGTTGTATTTGATTGCTGTAATGCATGAGGTTTTGAAAAGAAATAAAATCAATGTTTTTATATATTATTCTGCAAATGCTATATAATCTTATTTGTAATATAAAATGACATTATTGATCAATATAAATTGTTTCAATTTTAAATACATATTTGATTTGAACAAATACTGCTACTAAAGTATTTTATTGTCAAGTGTTTTTAAAAGTCTTTTTTTGTCCATGTAAAATTCTTAAGCATAGTAAAAAATAAGTATTCATTACTGTAGAACATGATTTTTTTTATGTACAAGATTCATGTTGTCATAACATGATTTTTTAATGTACAACATTCATGTTGTCATAACATGATTTTTTAATGTACAACATTCATGTTTTTATAACATGATTATTATATATAATATTCATGTTGGCATAACATGATTTTTTTATGTACCATATTCATGTTGGTATAACATGATTTTTTTATGTACCATATTCATGTTGGTATAACATGATTTTTTTTCGTGCGACCGATGTCCATGATATTTTCATGTAGATCCAACAGACCTTTTTTTTCAGTGTATGCAGCTCTATCTTTCCATCCTGGACACACGTTTCCCCTACAATAAAAGTCGTTAAAGTGTCGACAAACAGCAATTATCCCGTGCTAGCATTTCGGAGCTAACGGCTAACTAACAAGACAAGGGGAACACTCGCTCATCTGCTTTTCGACTTATTAGCATACGCATAAAAGTAAAACACCCACAAACAACCCGGATCAGCCTCTTCGAGCCAGAATGAGACAGAGAACAACTAAAGAGTTCATGAGAGACTGAAAACGTTGGCCGTTAATAATAAGGCTGTAACGGCTTCAGGCTCTTCGCCGTGTTCCATGTCACGTGACAACAAGCCGCATCACGGATCAA
>NC_050529.1:21985680-21987285 GCF_002922805.2 Oryzias melastigma
CTCAGAGCTTTCTTTTGTATCTGCACTTTTATGGATGTTTTAAAATGTATTTTTACTTTCAAATGATAAGGCATCAGACCTACAATTCATGAAGGTTATGTGGTGTACTTGAAAACACATTATTTCTCTATTTTTGACAAACTAACTTGTTTAAAATCCAGAGTTTTAGTCAGAATTTAAGTCGTTAAAGAAAATACAAACTTTTGTATTTCGTTAAACTGTTACAAACTAAAAATCAGCACTGGAGCCATTTGGCTGAAATTAGATTATTACATATTGTGCATGCATTTGCCTGTCATTCTTAGGTCATGCAGCCATTCTGGCCTCCTATTGGTTAAATCCATTTTGGTAACTGCTGCGTCTTCTTATTAGACATTAGTTGGATTTAGAACTTGGGAAGCACAGCAGTACATTAATCTTAGACTGTGTTATGGTGTTATTGTTGTGTCAAAATATATTTTTATGGTTTTATTTTGTACTTTGTCACTTTCTAAGAAAGTGCAAGAAAACAAATTGCATAAAAAAGGACCCTTTTTTCTTAAGCACACGTCAAGACAAATCCTGCTACCCAGGTTATCGGTTATCAGTTACAATCAGCGGAGGAGCACAAGTCAGGGGAGAGCAAGTCAATGTGACACCAAAATATACATATACATTTTAAACATAGCAAATCTTGATGTTTTAGTGGGAAAAGAAGATATAATTTTGCTGTTTTGGACATTATGGATGTTCCTTTTGTTGTTTTGGATTTTTTTTGCTGCTGACAGGGAAAAAAATCCTTTTTACACATAAATGATGAACCTAAATGTCATAAAATATACCAAATCATAAAAAAACTACAGCTCTGAATTTGTTTTGTAAAATTAGGGTTTGNAGCAGAGAAGGCCTTGCAGGCCCTGACGGCCCGCCACTGATAAAAACAAAAGAGGCTTTTTGATTTTGGCGGAAAACTACATAATCATTATTAAAAGACCATTGGGAGCAATTTAAAGATAGAATAAAGTTGGAGTGGGACTTTAAACGCCTCCAGTTAAAACAATGTATACGTTTTTTTTAATATATATATATATATATACATATTCTGTACGTTGCTCCTGGATAATAGAAAGAAATCAGCTGTAAAGATCTTTACTTCAGTGCGTTTCATTTATTTATAACAGCTTTCAAGCAATAAAAACAAATATTAAAGCTTTCCATTTTACTTGTTTCTGAAGGACTGCATTTATTACTCACGCTGGACCGCTCCTCTGTGCTGCGCCTTTTTTAAGGGTGAATTCGTGGCATTCAAAGCTGGGCTTTGTGCGTTTGCTTGGTGCTGCGCAGAGTGGGTGGTGCACATGTGCATGTAGGTGCACTCCAGCACTTTCAAACAGCACTACACCTCTGGGCATGACTGTTACGCATACATGCACCATACTCATATGACATTTATGGGATCGTTGTACGAGAACACGACTCACGTGTGGAACTTAAGAACTCCAGCTAACGGTTCAGGAAGGACTTCCTCATAAATGCTGTTTTCAGAGATGTTCAGCCCATTGGGATTCAGTATTAACCCTGTTTGGACCCATTAAGAATGAACATCTGAGAACATTTTTAGCATAA
>NC_050529.1:21991586-22002437 GCF_002922805.2 Oryzias melastigma
ACAGTAGTCCAATTTCCACCGGCACCCTGTCGGTGAACAGCACTGACGGCGGTCGTTGTTAACCCATTCCTCGACCGATCCGGTATGGATTTCGTAGGTCTGATTCGCATATTTGATTTGGCAAGATTTTACGTCGGATGCCCTTCCTGACACAACCCTCTGTATTTATCCGGGCTTGGGACCGGCACAATGAGACCCTGGTTTGGGTCCCCTTGTGGCTACATTGTATGGAGTAGAATGCTGAGTCATTTTCTAAATTTTTTTGAAGGATTCTGTCGTCTCCCCAATTTACAAGCCAGCATTTCACAAAATATTCCAGTCTGGTGTCAAAAACCAACATCTCAGTTTCAAAATATTTGTCCAGAAAAATGATAGATTTAATTACAGGAATAAATTGCACAACTTTCGCTTAAATTGTATACAACAACTTTTTTTTTCTTCCAGTTATGCGTAGGAGAAAAAAGGAGTGGCACACTTTGTACTCACATAGATTGCAGGAAACACAAAAAAACAAATTACACCCAGACCGCTTCCCTATTGTGAGAGTGCAGGATATGATGGCAGCGACAGTTTTCATTGGTTGACAAATGCTGCCTTCTATTTCTTTCTTCTTGCAGTGTAATAACAGGAGCTTTGTTTGCCGTACAGAGGGGAGTGGCTCTTTAATATTCTGGTAGTTTAAAGCCTCCAGCACAAAGTCAGAACTGAAACTTAATCGTGCAAGGGCAGTTGGAAAGCTGATCTCAACAGAAGAAACACTTGTGTCTTAGCAGAACAAAGCAGCTTACCTTGATCTCATTGTTTGCTCTTCAATATGGCTGGTGAGTGAGTTTTTCTTCTTTTCTGGTGCTCATAAAAATGTATATATAAAAAGTACATGAGTCATACTCAAACGATTAAAAAGGCTTACTAGTAAAGTCCTTCATACATTTACGAGTCTTTTCTCCAACTTTGTAGTGTAACAGAGATGACAGTTTTTAAGCTCCCCCCCCCCCCAACACTTTTTTAAAGAAACCCACTCTGAATAAAAGTCATGTTTTTGGTGATTTTTAGCATGTTGTTGTGGAATTTTTCTGATAAGGAGATATATTAAGAAAATTAAGTTCGAACTTGTATGTTTTATTATCTATATAAACCACTGTGAATCAGTAGCACATAAAAAACTGCAGTTTTAAAAGGGCATTTATTTGTGACATCAAAAATATGCAATTGGTGGGCCGCAAAGTTTCTGCTCCAGATAAACAGAGAGCTCTCATTAACTGGGAGGAGAAAGGGGCCTGGGGTTGCTCCTTGCCAGTGGTTTAAAACACAATTTAGAGGCAAATTGCTAATGAACCACTGCTGTTCTGCAGAAACAACACTTGTGGCAAAATTGTAATGAATAGACGACTGGGAACTATTTTAGAATACATTTAAAAGATGATTAGAAAAAGAACTTGAAAACAAAATTTGCCTGAACAATATACTGCAATTTAACAGCAGATTTTTTTTGCTCTTTTCATTATATTTTATTGGCTGTATTCAATTTTTATTTATTTACAGCATCAAACCAGCTTAAACATTTGAGTAATTTCAGCTCCTAATTTCCATTTGGTGCAGCAGCAGAATAACTCTGCAGCTTCCGCTGTGACCTTTCACAAAATGATTTTCACAGAAATTCTGTATGTAAAATAATGAAAATGATAAGGGACTCATGTGTAAAGTAGAGGGTTTGTACACAAATAAGAAAGGGAGTTGTTAAAAACCTGCAGTGCAAAGTTACATGAAGGTTCTGAGCCAGTACACAAGAGTCATTAAAAAGGGTTAAAACTCAAGACATCGACTCCGCAATTATCTTTTTACACTACACTATACATTTTAGTTTACATGTCATAAGATATTAAAATTGTACTAATGACCAATGGAAGACAAAGAAGAGAATTATGATATGAAACTATATATATATATATAATATATATATATATATATATATATATATATATATATATATATATATATATATATATATATTTATACTTTTTTTTTAAGCACCAAGCACTCTGAGGATCATTCTGCTTGGGAAAAGTGGAGTCGGGACAAGCAGTCTGGGAAACACCATATTAGGAAGTGATGAGTTCCCAGTTAGAAAATTTCCCAAGCCTGAGTTCATTTCCTGCGAAGCACGGATTGGGTCTATTCATGGAAGAAACATCACTGTGGTGGACACTCCAGGTTTCTTTTGCCCAGAGAGATCTGAAGAGGAGCTGAAGAAGGAGATCCTGAGGTGTACCACAGAGTGTGCTCCTGGGCCCCACGCTTTTCTGCTTGTGTTTAAAATAGAGAAATTCACGAAGCAGGAGGAAGAGGTCATAACAAAGATAGAGGAGTATTTTTCTTCAGAGGTTTTCAAGTTCGGTATCGTCATTTTCACACATGGCAACCAGTTATCTGACAACACCAGGATCGAGACGCACATCTCCCAAAACAAACGCCTGAGCAGCCTGCTGGAGAAGTGTAGCGGACGCTGCCATGTGGTCGACAACAAATACTGGAGCCAGAACCAGCTGGATGAATACAGGAACAACCAGAAGCAGGTGGAAGGACTGATCCAAACGATAGAAGAGCTTGTGAGACAAGCTGGAGGAGGATGCTACACCACAAAGATGATGCAAGACTGGCAGAAAAAACAAAACGCATTAGGGAAATTTTATGACATAATCAGATACATGTGGAGATACCCAATACGATTTTGTCTTGGTGCTGTTGTGCTTACAGTTGTGTTTTTTATTTATAGGAGAGGGATTTTCACAGATCATTCACTTTACTAAAACATCAGATCAGTAAAATGTTCCAGCTTCATTAAAAGGTAGAAACTAACTCCAGCTGTTGCCTCTGACTGCATAAGGATCAGATTATTTCGAATTATAATCAAATTCAAAAAGAGATTCCAAGAAAGGATGTTTCTTGGATTCCTTGTTAACATAAACAGTTGAACAAGGAAACACCCAGTAAGGCATAGGTGTGATCCTAATTTATAAAAGAATGTCTGACACAGATCATGCAGGTAAAGAATGTAACAGAGGGGATATTTGCCACTGTAATTTATGTGAAGTTTTCCAAAATTTAGCAACCCCCTCCTCTTTTTGAACTTTTTAATAGGGCTGTGAATGCTGACACGTTAACGCATGCAATTAATAAAATATAATTAATTCATCAATATTTATTAATCGAGCTCAGGCGTCCTACCATCCAGCTGTGAGATCAGCGTAATAAAACTCAGACTAAAATAAACGTAAGCTTTTTTTTACATCCTGTGAGTGAGATTTTATTAAATTAAAGAGATAATATGGCATTTATTTTTTGTTTTTGGACAAAAACAATAATTTATTTTAATGAAAAAGGCAGAGAACAAAAGTCCATGTAAAGGCTTTAATGTAGCAGAACAGCAGTGCACTCGCAACAACAAAGAGGCAACTGATGATTATTTTATTTTGTAATGTGGACCTACACAAATTTTCCGTAATAACAAGCACCTGGGTCATCTATAAATTGAGGTAACTCTGCGGTTCTCCGCAAAAGAAAGAAAAAGAAAAAAGGGAGAGCATTCCAGAGTTTAGGATTTGCTGCTGAAAAGGCGCTGTCTACCCTGGTCACAAGCCGAGTCCTGGGATCCATTAAAATAATTTGATTTCAGATCTTAGGACTCGACGTGGGAGATAAAAATTAAAAGGTTCTGAAAGATGTTGGGGTGCCAGACCATTCCTTTACATTTACATTTAAAAATCAGAAGTGAAATCTTATAAACAATCATATTTGTTGTATTGTATTTCATCGTGTTACAAAATATAATTTGTAATATCCAGCTGAATCAAAATGGTTTCTCTTTAACTATGCTTTTGCCTGTGACTGTAGAAATGTTTCAGTGAAAGGCAACATCTTAGATGTTCTTGATTTGAAAATCTGCTTTATTTTTATTTAATTTTTTTTGCATTTGACATGTGTGTAAGTAAGTAAGTAAATTTGTATTTATATAGCACTATTCACAGGGGGGAACTCACAAAGTGCTTCATAAAAATCTCTCTATATAAAAAAATCTTGGTCTTTGTCTTTTTTGAGTGTTGTGAAGCAGGTGATTGTCAAGCAACCAGACTTTGACACTGACCAGACAATCAAGGAAAAAAAGATAGCTTGTGATAATCATTTTCAGCAAATGAACAATAGAGCTGGATGTCATCTGCAAAAAAATGGTAAGAAATGTGTGTAAATTTACTGAAAAGTTCCCCAAGAGGAATCCTGTAAAAGATGAATAAAATAGGGCCCAGAACAGAGCCTTGGGGAACACCACAGGATAGCTTTGTGGTTCTGAAGAAAATTGTTGACAGAGGCATTGTAGGTTCTGTCGCTTAGGTGGGAGACAAACCAACTCAGGACAGACCCAGATAAATCATAATCACAGCGGAGACAATCAATCAGAATACCATGGTCAACAGTATCAAAAGCAGATCTCTGATCTAAGAGAATGAGGACCGTGTACTGACCAGAATCTACAGCAATGAGTACATCATCAGAAACTTTGAGGAGAACTGTTTCAGTTGAGTATTTTGTTTTTTCAAACCAGATCGGAAGGCATCACAAATATTGTTTTGATCAAAAAATGAATTGAATTGTTCGGCAATAACCTTTTCCAACATTTTACTGATGAAAGGACGTTTTGAAGTTGGTCTAAAATTATTAGGGTCAGAAGGATCAATATTTTTTTTTAAGAATTTGATTTATCATAACATAAGAATGTTTTTGTTGAGAAGAGAATGAATGTTGTTCATTGTAACTGGGAGGAAATTTGACAAAGACTGTAAAGATTGAGGGCACAATGAGGGTAAGAACTGGTTGGATGAGTAATGTTTGCTATAACTGCTGACATTTTATTCAAGAAGGCCTGAAGAAAAGTACTAGGGTCAGATTGGGAAAGTTTGGGGGAGGAGGGAAACACAATGGAATATATGGTATTGAAAAGAGTTTTGGGGTTTCTTTTGTTCAATGAAATAAGTTTATGAAATTATGCCGACCTGGCTTGTTTAATCATTTCATTTAGAGTGAAGACCAGTTCTTTGAGATGCAGCCTGTGCACTTCCAATTCAGTCTCCTAAAACTGCGTATCTCTTCGTTCATCCAAGGAAATTACTTTTTAGAAACAGATGACTGTCTGACAGGGGCAATTATGTCCAGAATACCCTCACAATGATTTATAAAATACTGCATAAAAGAGTCAACATTGTTAAAATGATAACAAGAATTTCAATCAGACAGATCAGTAAATCTTTCTGGCATGTTTGAACTCAAGACATGGTGCTGAGCTCTTAAAGGAGTGGGTAAAAGAGGGAGAAAAAAATTCACATTAAAGAAAATCTACCAGTGATCATTAATGTGACTGTCTCTAACACATAGTTGCACAATATCAAGGCCAAGTGAAAAAAAAACAAATCCAAGGTATGTCCTTTGCCATGAGTAGGGCCAGAAACATGCTGAATAAAATTAAATGATTCAATAATAAAAACATACATACATGCTGAATTATCAATGTGAATAATAAAATCACCCTTCAAAAGCACAGACTGAAGTGTAATTATGCTGGATAAAAACAAGCAAACAAAAAAAAACTAATCTAAAAACACTTATGGAGGCCCAGGAGGCCAGTAAACTAAAATAAGATATAACGGTGGGTCAGATCCAACCTTATTGATTTGCAAAAAAGAGCTGAAAGAGTCAGGGCTCAGATTCCTGCTGGGAAAAATAACTTGGTAGATGAGAGCCAAACTGCCCCCATCCTGTCCAGATGAGCAGGGAGTAGCCTACTGAGGCATATGTGTGACTACACCTTTTTCAGAAATGGCAGCGCACTGAATAATATTGGCCCCCCCGCTGGCCTGGTACATCCACTGTGGCCATTGCTCATTTTGTTTGTTGAGGCACCTCTATGTGCATTCTACAAACAGTACTGGCCTATTTTTACACATTTGCCAGCATTCACAATCATATGCAGCACCTGTGAGGTAACAGAACTACATGACTGATCGTCCAAATGAGATGTGGAAAACTCTTAATTTATTAGTGCAGTTTTCATTTCACCCGAGCATCAATAACTGTCATGAATTTCACAATGGTTTCAAGAAATCCATGGATGTTGTTCATAGCACTTTCTTGACTAATTTTGAAAACTGAGCAAGTAATTGTGAATATGACAACAATGAAATCTTGCTGACATGTTTTAAAGAGAATCTTAACTCTATGCTACTTGTACAAAACTACTTACAAAGTTCACTGACATACTTGAGACATGTTAAGATAACTGGAATAGGATGAAAGCAATTAGAAAAGACATTCTGTTGTGAACATTACAAGTTAGTTTGGAGATTTCATTTTGAAAATGTCATTTCAGCTTCAAGAAAATGAGTTGACCAACAGAGAAAAACTGTAAGCGACACACTGACAAAACAACTTGTAAAATTCCCTGACACGTGAGACTTGTATTAAGACAATTTAAATTTAAATTTAAAGGAATTTAATGAGAGAACTTGAAGATCAAAATTAAAATACCCGTAAAATAAAAGCAAAGCATAAGCTAAGAATTTATTTCGACTGGACACATTTGGTTTGATTAAAATGAACCACATTTTTTTTCGTCACAATAATAACAATATAATAACAAATTTTTAGTCAAATACACTCATGAGTACCCTGAGCTAGAACCACGAATCGTTCTTGGACTTATCTTTTGGAGTGGTTTCACTTAGTGTCCTATATGGCTGAGCTGCAGTCCTGCCTGTGTTTTTTCTCAGTCTGAATAGAAAGTTTGTAATGATTGAGTCAAACCACGATTCGATTCGATTCACAGTTTTAAAGTCACAACTCAAATTTTTCAGATTTTTTGAAGATTTTTTTTTGTCAACACATGGAATTGAATGTATTTTAAAGGGTAAATAAACCCTAAATTAACTTTTTTGGCTATTGATCTCTATAAATGTAGCTTTAAAAGTGCTCTCTGATTGTCATTACCAATTGTTTTTATAAATTAAAATTAAATTGCTTAGTTTGTGAAAATGTAGTCAAAAAATACTGTGTGCTGCCCCCTATAGGTTGTATTACAGTTGCATTTTGTGATTGGTTAAACCATGCAAGTATCAGAAGTTTGACGTCATGCAGCTCCAGTAATGATAACAGTCCTGTTCCTCAGCACTACCCCTCTGACTGGATTTTTAATTTTTGGCTGTGGGTGGAGTCAGCTGCCAACTTACCTGTTTGGTTACCCTTTAGGGCCAAGTATGATTTCTTTTTTCCTACTAACAGAAAGTAATTCAATACAAATAAACAATTATACATAATGCCGAAAGGATCACAAATCCTTTCCTATTCGGTTCATGTTGTGCTCCATGTGTGACAGACTGCTCCTTCACCGCTTAGTTAAGTTTTTATTTTTTTTTATATATTTTTTTTACCTTTTAATTTAATTTTTTTGTGTGTGCTTTTTAACTTTTCAAAAATGTTGTATGTTTTACTGTGCTTTTACTGTACTTGTATTACATATTGTTTTCAACTTTGTTCTTATAGGGAGAAAATTTTACCATCAGTCCAGGGACAGCAGATGAAAAATAGCTTTTGAGCTAAGTCTGGTGCATTGGCAGGAATGCTTTTTAATGTGCAATGTCCCTGTCAAATAAATGAATAAATAAATAAATTAAATAGTGCATTCCCAGGGGTTGGGTGGCCTTTTTTGGACGATGTCCAGTTTTTCTTAAAAAGTCCATCTTAGGAATGGCTTATGCAACAAATCTGTTGTTAAATCAACTTCTCTTCCATCTTCTATTGCAAAACAGCAAGTGATTCAAACAAAAATTAAGTGCAGCAACTGCCTAAACAGTCTGAAGTACAGAAATACAAAGCAATCTTTTTATATATGTAGCCTTCACTAAAATCTTAGGAGGCCCTGACAGTATGATAGACAGATGAATGGATGGATGGATGGAGGGGCAGAGAGATCAAGCTCCTGATTCAGGCGACTAAACAGTGACGCACAACCAACTGCACACCAATAAATTATCAAACAAATAAAGTATTGATCATGCAAGCAGGAACTAATATAGATGAATTGTGGTCATGCAAATTACAGTTATTATTGCACATGAAACCAAACGGCTTGAAATGTATTTCATTAATCGTGCTAGTCTTCCTCTTTGGTGTCCTGGGGCACCAATCTGATGGCAGTTAGAAAAAAGTCCTAAGAACTTAAACAAAAAAAGCTTCTGCTAATAAAATATTTTTCCAATTTTTAATGTAAATGTGGCTTCACCTTTAAAACAGATTGTTGCATGTTTGTAAAAAAAAAAAAGATTAGAAAAGTGATTTTTTTTTTCATTTTAAAGAACTGATGTGGAAGACAAATGAACAAAAAATAAAAATGGAAGAAGGAACATCTAAGGGTGAGTAGGCCCTATTATCTTTTCTTAAGATTAAATGATTTGCAAAAAAAGAGGAAAACCTAAATTTTGAGGTAATTTTAAAAATAAATTATTTAAAATGTATTTATTTTAAATTAAAAAAAATATGATGTAATGATCTTAGTTTTGTTTTATTTATTTATTTTTTACTGTTTTTTTGTTGTTGTTGTTAATAGTCAGAAACATTTTATTCACATTTCTTTAACTTGGTTTCTCTTCCAGATTTTGCTGAAATGAGAATTGTTGTGGTTGGAAAAACTGGATCTGGAAAAAGCGCTCTAGCTCACACCATATTTGGAGAAGAACAACGTCCCAACAATACTCTTTTCAACTCAGAAACTACAAGGTGTGAAGCCAAAACCAAAGATGTCAATGGGAAACGCATCACTCTGGTCGACACTCCTGGTTTCTTTGACACCAACATGTCTGACGATGAGAAGAAGGCTGAGATATTGAGGTGTATCATAGAGTGTGCTCCTGGACCTCATGCTTTTCTGATCGTGCTGAAAATAGAGAGGTTCACCGAACAGGAGCAGTCTGTTATCACTAAAATTTCGGAATATTTCTCAGATGAAGCTCTGAAACAGGCTGTGGTGGTCTTCACTCATGGTAACCAGCTTCCTGAAGGGAGCACAATCAATGAGTCTGTTCATGAGAATACACTTCTTAGTGATCTGGTGATGAGGTGTGGTAACCGCTGTCATGTCGTTGATAACAAATACTGGAGGGAACGGCCAGTAAATGAATACAGGAGCAACCGGTTCCAGGTGGAAGAGCTTCTTCACACAGTGGAGACAATGATGAAGACAAATGAAAGCAGCTTCTTCACCACTGAGATGCTGAAAGAGGTGGATGAAGAAATAAGAAAAGAGGAAGCAAAGATCAGACAGGAAGCAGGAAACAAGTCAGTGGAAGAGATCAAACAGGAAGCCAAAGAGTCTGTCTTTAAAAGATATTTGATCAGCGTGACTGGAACTGCTGTAGGTATGCTGTTAGGTGCACTCTTTGGTATTGGCTTGGTTGAAATAAGCAAGACAGTTGCACTAAATGCATCAACCTTAGATCCACTTTTAGTGGGGGTTAGTAAATTAGCATTAGATTTAGCAGGATCCAAAACAACCATGCCAGTTGCTGCTGCAGTAGGAGGAGTCGTAGGGGGTTTTACAGGCCATGGGGCATCTGATGGAGCAGAAACACTACAAGAAGCTGCTGGGAAGGCAGCAGAGGCAGTGGGAGATGTTGCACAATGTATATTAAAGAAAGCCCAAAATAATTTCCAGACATCAAACTGAAATGTGTAGTCGGCAACCTAGGACACACATGCCATAGTTGGGATGCAGCGGGAAAGACAGTGGCATGCAGCGCTGTGACAACAATAAGCACTTGATCTTTTGTCTGTTTGCATCTCTTAGATTAAAAAAAATAAAAAAAATGTTT
This sequence comes from Oryzias melastigma, assembly GCF_002922805.2. Classification (NCBI taxonomy): domain Eukaryota; kingdom Metazoa; phylum Chordata; class Actinopteri; order Beloniformes; family Adrianichthyidae; genus Oryzias; species Oryzias melastigma. Next base: position 22,001,495 of record NC_050529.1, read on the forward strand.
GACTAGCAATCTCCTCTCACATTTAGCTTTTTTTCTCCTATGGTATTGTAAGGAAAGAGCGCATTCACACAGCACTTTAATTTGAACAAGTACTTTAATTAGAAAACTAAAAAAGGGTGAACACATTTAATTTTACATGCAATGAAGGAACCACCAAAGAATTAACTCACATTAAGTTACTCTGGCCCTGTCTCATAATGTAACAAACGATGAATATGAAAATAGGCATATACTTGTTTTTTTCATGGTTGTGAAGTTCTTAGAAATATTGATGGCATTTTGTTCTGATGTTTCCAATTCAATTTCTGTTGGTATAAAATATTCCACATTTAACACTTTTTTGTTTCAAACAAACATGGTTGTAATACTATTTCAGCTTTGGCCTGTTTTCCTTGAACAATATTGTTATGAAAGCAATTTTTAAGTTTATGCCAAAATATGTTTAAAAATTGTGTTTTACCTGCTGTTTGTGAATTATACACATATATATATATTGGAAATATTTTTTGTATTTCTTTGTATTAGAGCTATACTTGAGCTATTTAACTTAGAGCTATTGAATGAAGGACTGTCTTGGAGGGCATCTGGGCTCACTTCCCAGGGCGGGCAATGAGCTAAAAAATTCAATGTGAGTCCTTACACAAAATTCTTTACACTGCTGCCTAACTGGGTCTCCCTCTCCTTAAAAAAATACAGATTTTAAATTATTTGAGTCATCCGTCATAAACCAGTTCATTAACTGAAATTTGAATTGTTCTGAAAATATTTTTTTCTAACTGTAAATACTTTGGCTATTAAATAAATCATCTCTTCAATTTGTCTCCTGAGTGAAAATGACATTTGATTAGACACTTTCTGTTTTTTGACATTTCATTTGATTTCTTGTTTAAACTAATTCAACATTCAGCATTTACTAGCATGAAATCAGTTATGAGCTCAGGCT
>NC_050529.1:22002563-22006290 GCF_002922805.2 Oryzias melastigma
TAAATGCCACGCCCACACAGAGGAGTTTTTGAAAAAGGAGGCTTCAGATCAACTGGAGAAAATGACTTTTTAAGACATTTAGGTTGTGGAATTTTTGTTAAAATTTTCACAGTCCTAATTGAAACCCCACGGGGAACATTTAAAGAAATAAAAATTGTAGGGGGACTTCAACGTTTCTATCAGGAAGCTTCTCCAGCGCGATATCATGAACTTTAAAAAACACACATGAATGATCAGAAATGTGCTGCTCCGTGGGGTGGGGGGCCGCTTCGGCAGCAGCATTGGCAGCATCGGATCCCCCAGTGCGGCTGGAACTTGCATTTTGGGGGGAGTGCTTCACTCCCCCAGACAGAAATGCGACACGGGAGGAGATTGTCTTCACCCACTGCCCTCCGCTGCAGCGGCACAGCCTGTGGCTGTGTAATCATTCGCCAGAGCGGAGAACCGGTTGGTTAAGGTGAGTTGGGGAGGCATTGATGGTGGTGTCGGCCTCATCTGGGTTCTTTTTGGGCCCCGAACAACTACCTTGGATCAGGATGGATGCTCTCTCGGTGTGGAGCAGGAGGAAGGCCGCACACTCCGGGTCCCATGGAAGTGAGTCCTGGGCGACGGCCAACCTGGTGATCACCTGCGACTGCTTTGCAGCAAGTTGGTAGACGCTGGTAAGAAGGGTCTGTTTTTCAGTGAGTTAATCGGCAAGTTTTAAAAGTTCATCTTTCTGCCAGGTGACAGTGTCATTCATCTGGATGCAGCTGCAGTTTTGATATGCCATAGTTCTGTAAAGTCCCGAAACGCTGATAAAATCCCACTAAGAGAGTGAGGTGGTTCGGACATCTAGTCCGGAAACCACTTGGACACCTGAATCCAAAGTATCCAGGTTTCAGTTCAAACTAAAAAGTTGCTCTGTTCTGTTTGCCATGTGGTACCATCTAATATCCACTGCCAGCATTCAGATTGTATGCCTTCTACAATCTACATTGTTGCTGCTGCAAAGAAAGTCTGTGGTGCTTACTAGGTATCTGAGAATAATTTAAGTCCATTTGTGGTTCTCAAAGATGTTTCAATGGATGACATTGTTTTGATACAGTTTCCCAGGACTATACATTATCCTACTTGTCTCAAAGATATGAATTCATTGTAAAAAAAACAAATGCAGCAGTTTGGTTTTCTTGTGCAGTCATGAAATATATCTAATCCATTGATGCCCATTGAGGGCTTCACTGTGTTGCAGTGGTTAGCGGTGTTGCCTCACAGTTAGAAGGGACTGGTTCCAATCCCGGCTGGGACCATTCTGTGTTGAGTTTGCATGTTCTCTCCATGCATGTGTTTTTTTTTTTTTTCCTGAGAATAAAGGAAGTTTCCTTCCACAGTCCAAAAACATGCCTCATAGGTGAATTAACAGCTCTAAACTGTCCTTAGGTGTGAAAGGGTGTTTGATTGGGGCCCTGCGACAGACTGGCGATCTGTCCAGGACGTACCCTGCCTTTGCACACCTGTAGCCAGGTAAAGCTCCAGCAGCCCTGTATTGATTCCAAAATACAAGAAATCTATGCGGAAGTATTAATATTGTGACTGTGTAAGTGCAGACCATTTAGTAAACCAATGAGTGTTTTTAATGCTAAGTAACGAAAATAGTTATTTTTTTATTATGATAAAGGATACTGATTATCATTAAGTTGCAAAATGGGAGTGCTTAATGATAACCAAGTATCAAAAACAATTGTTTGAAATGTTTTAAAAGGTCTTTAATCAATGAGAAAATTTAAAATCCAACTATTTTTGGTACAATTTTACATCTAAATACATTTAAAATAGTTAATTTTTCCTGCACTTTATTAAGTAAACCAGGCAACAAAAGGGTAGAATTAATTTCAGAAATTCATTCTAAAACAGGAAAAACAGCTTTTGAGTTCTTATGCTTCCCCAACATTTTCTACCTTTACTTTCCCTTACATGACAAAACTGATAAAGACATGTTCAAACATTTGCTTAAAATGCAGCCTCCAGTTTTTCTTGGTGAACAAACATTTTTATTGGTCTAAATGACCACATTTTGAAACCCTTGCTGTGTTTTATCTGCTAGAGTTTCAGCTCAAACAAGTATCAGACAGAGATCATGTTACCATCCTGTTTTGCTTTAAAAAGGGAAATGTAAACAAAACCTGTCTGAGTGAAAATAGCCCAATTTCTTACGACATTGTCTACAAAGCTTTTATTGTTTTTATTATGAGGCTAATCTGTACAAAAACCATGGTGGCTCAACATCACTTTAATGTGTCATACAGATTTTCGACAGAAAGTATTAACTAACACATTTAGACACGTTCACCAGATTATTTTAAACAAAAACGTACGTGTTCATGGAAGAATTGTTGGTTTTTTATTCATTAATTGGTTTTTATCAGAGTTACTGGGCCTGCAGAGAATTCTTAGAATTATGATTTATTGTAAACTTTTGGTCTCTTTTTTAGAGGTATCTGACTGTCACAAAGAGAAGTTCAGTACAGCAGGAACTTGCAAATGCAAATGAAAATTGTAAATGAGGATGATTTGACTTTTTAATGACACGCTATTGAAAGAATAAAATAGTCTTTTTTGGGGGGTACAGTATCTGACTGTCACAAAGACAAGTTCAGTAACAGGAACTTACAAATGCAAAATGCAAATAATGATGATTTGACTTTCAGTCCACAAACCTGGTTTGTTTGTCAGATGTTGTCTCTTAGTTCCATCCTAATGCCAAAAAAAAAAAAAAAAAAAAAAAATTAGGGACCTGTCAGGTCTTGACAGTTCCTGCCTCTTTGCTGCCCTCTCCTGTTTCTTTTTGGTGTTTCCCCTTGGTTCTGTTGCTCACTCTCTCCTCTACAGGTGTCTAGAGTGAGGCAGGGCATCCTTGCCCACCTGCAACTCATCCCCCACAGCAGCATTTAAGACTGGTTCCTCTAGCTCTCCCGTGCCAGTCCGTCTGCTAATCTCAAGTAGCATTGAGCCCACATCTGAGTCTGCATCCCTGGCCTGTTACGCTTATCCGAATCAGATCTTTTTGCTTTCTGTTTTTAGTCTGCGCTAGCCTTCAACCATTCAGTTTGTTCTGACCCCACCCCCTCCCGGACTCCCTAAACCTTTGACTGACCTGGACCTCTTCCCAGTGCTGTACTTCAAGCAGCTTCTCCATCAAATAAACTATTGTTGTCATATCACCCATCACCCTCTCTTCTTCCGGCACTCACCAAGAGCGGACGCTTCTCTCTGAGCTCCCTTATCTATCTCCCTACCAAGGCTCTTTGTCTCGTCTCCCCAGTCTTTCAGTGACTACTCTCAGTTTTTCTCATTTTCAAGAAACATGGATCTGATCTGCTGGGCTGCGAATGCGATTGACCAAACTTTTTCCACCATGCAAGGTGGGAAAGCGGATCCTACCTGCCCAGGGAGCATGTCTGCGGCTGGATATGTGAATGATCCTTGGGGCAAATGGAGAATTTTCTGCCTGTCGCAACTCTCTCTGGAAGATGTTGAAGATGTTTACATCATTAGATTACTGGTCTCAGGCTTTCGCTGATTGGAACTGGTGGAATCTGGATGTATCGGACTGTGGCGAAGTGGCTCTCAGACAAAGGCGGACTGGGAGTGCTTTGCGCAGGGACGCAGAGAGACGTACAGACTCAGACTGATAAATTGAATGGACTGGAGGCCAAGATCGATGCTCTGTCTGCCTGCGTGTATCGCA
>NC_050529.1:22013080-22013267 GCF_002922805.2 Oryzias melastigma
AGCCTTCTTATTTGCAACTGTGGCCTGGCAAAAGGCAAGACCTTTTGAGAAAGAAAAGAGGAAAGAAGTTACAGGATACAGGATACAGATTTTGCAGCACCTTATCTAAAGTGTGTTCACATCCATATTAGTAAACTGGTAGTAAGCTTAATAAATGTATTAATAAACGTTGTTAACCATTTATTGA
>NC_050529.1:22013310-22015459 GCF_002922805.2 Oryzias melastigma
TTATCTAAAGTGTGATCAAATCCATATTAGTAAACTGGTAGTAAGCTTTACAAATGTGTTAATAAACTTTGTTAACCATTTATTGAATGTTTGCCATAAACAAGCAAAAAGCATTAAACTTGTAAAATGAAACTTTTTCATATACCATTGAAACATAAATATTTATAAACATTCTGTAACAATAAAAACATCTGCAAATGTTTAAACATTTTGTAAAATCACTTTCAAGCTTTAAATAACACTTTCAACAAGTGAGAAAAACTTTCTGAACTCTGAGACTCTAAACAGATGTTTACAAACAACTTTTCAAAAAACAAACTTTTAAAGGCAACAATAACACATAAAACCACAAAAATACTCCTCATTTTTACATCAGTGATTCACTATTTTCCAGTAAGTTACAAAATGCGCAGATTTCCTTTATTTAGCGCGTTATTTCTGATCAGAATTGTGCATTAAACACCCTCATGGTGTCCTTGGAAGGCTGCTTGAAAAAAAAAAAAAACTCTGGCTAACAGAGTTTATAAATACATTTAAAAAGCTTACTACCAGTTTACTAATATGGATTTGATCACACTTTAGATAAGGTGCTGCAAAACAGTCAATAAATGGTTAACAAGGTTTATTAACACATTTATAAAGCTAACTACCAGTTTACTAATATGGTCTTAGTAGACAATGGTCTGACTGAGTAGTCAATATTCTCATTAACACTATCAGGTATTTACAAGACACCTATAATGCTAATAAATATTTTACTAGCATTTAACACATTATTAATGCAGTAAATTAATCCTTTAGTTTATTAAGGGTTCTTATTAAGCTTATTAACACGCAAGTCAGTGTGAGACATCTATAATGCTATTAAATGTCTTACAAGAACCGTACACATTAATAAGGCTTACTAATCTGTTAACAAGTTTTGTTAAAGATTCTTATTAAGCTTGTTAACACTTATTTGTTCCATGTATACGATGGTAATAAATGTAACAATAAGCATCATATTAACACATTAATAATGCTTGTAAATGTGTTAACTTAGGAATTTAATAAGCCTTATTAGGCTTATTAAACCAATAAATGTCTTACTAACACCTTATAAGGACATTAATAATGCTTATTAATGTGTTAACAAAGCTTGTTTAGGAACCTTATTATAAAGTGTTACCAAAAAAAAAAGAGAAGGAATACCCGCTTAACCCACAGCAAGATCTCTTCTGAAGACAATCTTTTAACAAGGACTAGATGGTACTCCAGCTCTGCCCCTTCGTATGGGAAACTAATACTTGAAAAAGGTTCCTAAATATATATTGAAAGTAAATTGACTGGTATTTGAGAAATATGGATAATATTTTGGATGCAGTTTGAGCAGAACTGTTTGAGACAGAATTGCCTCTATTGGCGTCAAGGGGTTAAAGTACTTCTTTGAGATTTACAGACACCTGAGTAATCTGAACCACAGTCAAAAAAGTTAAATACAATGATAGTGACTTAAAATTACCAGAACTAGTTATCTCTTTCTTTAAACTTTCAATGAATAAGATTTTCTCCAAAATATACAAACTCTTATGCAACCTAGATAATAACATTTCAATTCCAATAACCAAATGGGATGCAGACCTGAGTAGCAGCACATATCAAAGCTTCTGGACAGAAATGTGTCTGAACACCTTTAAACTGACTAAAAGCCCAAATTTACAACGAATCCAATTCAAAACTCTCCATAGAATTTATTATACCGGTCAGAGTATGTTCAAGATGGGTCTCAGAAGCTCAGACATATGTGAGCACTGCGATAGTAACTTACCTGACAGTTACATGCATGCACTGTGGTTCTGCACACCTGTCCAGGCTCTCTGGCAACAGGTTTGTACTGATCTATCAGTCTGGCTTAATGTTTCTATCACTGCTTCACCGTCACTTTGTGTGCTTGGTGACATGAGTGCCATCGATATAGAAGGAGGATTAGTATCTGTAATCTTCATAACTCTTTGTATAGCAAAAAAAAACTATTTTGTTAAATTGGAAAAACAAGAAAAACATCAAGGTTAATCAGTACAGCAATCTGCTTTTTGATCATATCAGTTTGGAAAAAACATCAGCTAAAAGTTCAAGTAATTTGGAAAGAATTCAGTCTCTCTGGTCTCCC